>NC_090248.1:3089943-3092443 GCF_037325665.1 Littorina saxatilis
TTTTTGGTTGTCTATTTCTAGATTTGGCAGACGGAGCCATTTGTCACTATAGGTTGACAAACTATGGCTACCCCAACCGGACTCGCTATATGTATATGTTTTAATTTGTCTCTAGATGTGGTAGATGGCGCCGTGTGTCACCATACACAGCGCAAAACGTTGGCTACCCATACCAAGCTATATATGTTTGTGTTGTCTCTTTCTAGATTTGGCAGACGGAGCCACTTGTTACTACAGGACGACAAACTATGGCTACCCATACCGGTCTCTGTAAACAGATATGTGTGTATTTTCTCGGTCTAGATGTGACAGAGGGGAGACACTTGTTACAACATAACAATCGACACACTATGGCTACCCCTACCGTTCTCTGAATACATATATGTGTGTATTGTCTGTGTGTAGATGTGGTTGATGGCGCTACGTGCCACTTCCGGAAGACATACTACACTGGTAACTACCGCGACTACACGTTCTACAAATACTGTCAGTATGGCTGCTGCAGTACTGGATGCTGCAGCAGCAACAGCTACAGCAGCTCCAGCAGCACCTCTACTTTTGGGTGAGACTACTTGCACTTAAGTGTGGTTGCTTGGTTGCTTGGTTGCTTGGTTGCTTGGTTGCTTGGTTGCTTGGTTGCTTGGTTGCTTGGTTGCTTGGTTGCTTGGTTGCTTGGTTGCTTGGTTGCTTGGTTGCTTGGTTGCTTGGTTGCTTGGTTGCTTGGTTGCTTGGTTGCTTGGTGGCTTGGTTGCTTGGTTGCTTGGTTGCTTGGTTGCTTGGTTGCTTGGTTGCTTGGTTGCTTGGTGGCTTGGTTGCTTGGTTGCTTGGTTGCTTGGTTGCTTGGTTGAATGTGTGTTTGACTTCCTGTTTGTTAGTTTCACTATTTCTCTGTCTCTCCGTTTCTGGACTTCTCTGTCTGTCTATTCACCTGTCTCTATGTCTCTGTGTTCCTGTATCTCTGTCTCTCTGTCTCTCTATATATCTCCCTGTCTCTCGTTATTCCTCTATCTCTGTCTCTCTATACATCTCCCTGTCTCTGGTTATTCCTGTATCTCTGTCTCTCTATATATCTCACTGTCTCTCTTTGTTCCTGCCTCTCTGCCTCTCTATATCCCTGTCTCTCTGTCGCATTATATATCTCTTTGTCTCTCTTTGTTCCTGCCTCTCTGCCTCTCTATATCCCTGTCTCTCTGTCTCTCTATATACCTCTCTGTCTCCCTATTTGTCTGTGCAATGCAATCATCGTTTATTCTCCTCTAGCTCTGTGTATGTTCTTCTGGGTACATTTATAAATTTAAGACCGGTCAACCTTGTTGAGCAGGCCGTAGATGATGAGTCTCCTTATTTCCATATGGGAGGCTTCCTCTGTTCCTATGTATAAATACACGTCGGGAGAGATCGATATATCATTTCAACTCAGTAGTAAAACACAAGAGGAAGGAAGCCTGTCATGTTGTTGGTATAAAATCTGTTGAGAAAAAGAACTCAACCTAAAAAAATTCATTGTGTGTGTGTGTGTGTTTGTATATTTGTTTGTTTGTTCGTTTGTTTGTGTGAGTGCTTCTTTGTTTGTTTGTGTGTTTGTGTATTTGTTTGTTTGTGTGTTTGTTTGTTTGTTTACTTGTTCGTTCATTTGTTCGTTCGTTCGTTCGTTCGTTCGTTCGTTCGTTCTTTCGTTGGTTTGTGTGTTTGCTTGTTTATTTGTTTGTTAGATTGCTTATTGGTGTGTTTGTGTTTTTGGTTTGCTTGTTCGTTCGTTCGGTTGTTTGTTCGTTCGTTCGTTCGTTCGTTCTACGTTTGTTCGTTCATTCGTTCGTTCGTTTGTTTGTTTGTGTGTGTGTTTGTTTGTTTATTTGTTTGATTTTGGTGTGTTTGTTTGTTGGTTGGTTTGTTGGTGTCAGTTTTATATTCATCTATTTATCTTTTATATTTCGTCCTAAATTTGTGATATTTCATTTCACTTTCAGGACGTCTGTTGCTATCATCGTTGGCTGCGTGATCGGGGCGATCGCCCTCGTCGCTTTCATCATCACCGCCATCTGTTGTTGCATCAGGCGGAGCTCGAGAGGTCGTCCCGGGCAGGTGATCGTGACAAGCCAGCCTGGCTCCAACCCTGCCGCTCCTGGCGTCTCCGTTATTCAACACTGTGAGGATTTTGTTGACCCTATGATTTTTTTTTGTTTTATTTCATTTTATGTGTTATTTCATTTTATGTTTATGTTTGTTATTCTTTAGTTGATTTTGTTTTAATTTTGTTTTATTTCATTCCTTTTTAGCGATGTATTTTTGTAATCGTTTTCCTGTCAATATTGATTGATTGATTGATTGATTGATTGATTAATTGATTGATTGAGTGATTGATTGATTAATTGATTGATTAAATGATTGATTGATTGATTGATTGATTGGTGTATTGATTATTGTGGATTTTTTAAATGATATTGTTACCAAGCAGACTGTTCTGCGGAGTGGAATCCCCCAAACTATGCATAATAACATA
>NC_090248.1:3098564-3103564 GCF_037325665.1 Littorina saxatilis
AAAAAAGAGTTATCTCCCTTACCTTCTAGAAATTTCCGGAACTGTCCAGTTAATTTTTCATTCTTCATTTCTTCCCCTCATAGGAGCAACAGCGAGTCTCTAATATCACTGGCATGATGTGCTTGCTACAGGTGAACAGTAGGCACTGAACTGGTCTTGCACCATATAGGCTGTATTCAATAAATGGGAGGTCCATAATCTGAGAAAGGAAACAATGAATCAAGAAACTAAAACCCAGGTGCACATCTGCGGCACCTAGGGAGTGTACGTGCACACTATCTTGTTCCTGCCTCTTGTCATCTCAGAGGTATGGCGACCACAGACAAAAAAGAGTTATCTCCCTTACCTTCTAGAAATTTCCGGAACTGTCCAGTTAATTTTTCATTCTTCATTTCTTCCCCTCATAGGAGCAACAGCGAGTCTCTAATATCACTGGCATGATGTGCTTGCTACAGGTGAACAGTAGGCACTGAACTGGTCTTGCACCATATAGGCTGTATTCAATAAATGGGAGGTCCATAATCTGAGAAAGGAAACAATGAATCAAGAAACTAAAACCCAGGTGCACATCTGCGGCACCTAGGGAGTGTACGTGCACACTATCTTGTTCCTGCCTCTTGTCATCTCAGAGGTATGGCGACCACAGACAAAAAAGAGTTATCTCCCTTACCTTCTAGAAATTTCCGGAACTGTCCAGTTAATTTTTCATTCTTCATTTCTTCCCCTCATAGGAGCAATAGCAAGTCTCTAATATCACTGGCATGATGTGCTTGCTACAGGTGAACAGTTATCTCCCTTACCTTCTAGAAATTTCCGGAACTGTCCAGTTAATTTTTCATTCTTCATTTCTTCCCCTCATAGGAGCAACAGCGAGTCTCTAATATCACTGGCATGATGTGCTTGCTACAGGTGAACAGTAGGCACTGAACTGGTCTTGCACCATATAGGCTGTATTCAATAAATGGGAGGTCCATATTCTGAGAAAGGAAACAGTGAATCAAGAAACTAAAACCCAGGTGCACATCTGCGGCACCTAGGGAGTGTACGTGCACACTATCTTGTTCCTGCCTCTTGCCATCTCAGAGGTATGGCGACCACAGACAGACAGACAGACAGACACTCTCTTTTATTATATGTATAGATTATTATTATTATTATTATTATTATTATTATTATTATTGTTACAGTCAATTCCGGTTAATCGGCCATCCGGATAATCGGCCAATTTTCCCTGGGACCGAATCTTTTCTTCATAGTTATGTGTTAAAATGTTCGGTTAATCGGCCACCACGAAAACTTTGCACATCGGCTAAACGGCCACCTCACACTTTTCACGTTTTTGTGAGTGGTTCCATGATCATTACTCACATGACAGCACAAAGGTCTGCCAGTGAGTTTACTGAGGAACTTCCCAATGCGATGTTCGGATAATAGGCCACTTCGGATAATCGGCCATAATTCAGTCAGTCCCAAAAGTGACCGATTAACCGGAGTCGACTGTAGTTGAATGTAAAATGTCAAATAAGCATATCTTTTCTTTAAATTATACCCCCATGTTTTCCCTGCCTCGTTAGGGGGATAATTTGCGCGCCCTTGAACTTGTTTCTCGATGAACATGGGATGCCATTCTTACGATAACCAAAAAATTGCCTTCTCCGGGATGAACGGAGAAGAAACATTCTGAAAAGACAATTGAAATCCCGCCGATAAACTATAAGACAGGTAAATAATTGTCTACTGCTGTCAAAGACGCTTTTATATTTGAAGCAATAACAACGTCACGAAGCTATATCTAAGTTCCGTGGTGAGCGGGAACGCTTCATTCACTGATCCTGTCATAACAATAGTCAGATTCAGAAAACAAAACCAATAAGACTAACAGTCAATGAACTATTTTATTCAGTTGCTCAGTTGCGATTGATGTTTTCGCAGCAATGTTAGGTGCTGACCAGAGAAATCGGCTTAACATCTCGACGAAAACAAACACTTGCGACAGAGTAAAGTCTGTTCTCTTTCATAATAAAGGATAAGCTAATATTTAACCGTCGCGCAGACATTAAAATAGATCTAAAACTGATCAGATTTTGAAGTACCCACTGTGTAACCCAATTTAGTCTGGACAATCCAAAGATGTGTCACTGAAATATGCAGTTTAAGACATGAGCTATACACAAGTACGTGTTCAGTGCACACGGTAGAAACTGGCCCCAGAATCGTAACAGTTAGGACCGTAACAACAAGGACATTTTGTGTGGTTTTTTGTGTCGCAATTTTCAAAGTGACGTCGCTTTGAAATAAACTTGTCTGATCCTTGATCTGGACCTAAATCTCTACAAACTGTGGGATTTTCAGAGTTTGAATCGAACTCTTTCAATTTGAAAGTGCCGTAACAGCAATGACAACATTTTCAGGGACATCTCACTTTAGTTAAAAGGCAGCAATATTTTGATGTTTTTCATGTCATCTGTAACTGTATATCTGTAGTTAATCAATTGATGAAAGAGTTGTCTTTCTTTAGATCTAAGTTTGGTGATCCACATTTGTTAGTGTTATCAATTTTCTTCAATCGTGACAGTAAGGACATTTTGTGTTGGACAAAAGGTTTGTTCGTATATGCACCACTAAGACCAAGTTTAAATGACAATTTTAACCTTAGCAAAAATAAACCAATAAAGACTATAATGTGACCAGATTTCATGATTGTTCGATACTTAAAAACAGAAACAATAGATCTGAAAGACTAGTTGGCACTCGATTTTCGGCACTCTCGCGTCAGATAACGCACGCTCTACAAACCATATCAACATAAAATTGTATTTTTGTTACAGGAAGTTAATGACCCTTGGACGACGAACACAATATTACAACATGTCTAGTTTGTTTTAAGACGCGACGACAGTGCAGAGCCAAAGTCCGGGGACAGCTTTCGCGACATTTGTTTTTAAAACGACCCATATATATGACTATTTCAGCAATACATCCACGCTTACATGAGTGTTACAGACAATTGTTTTCATGGAGAAAAGAAACTTTGAAAAATATAAACCCCGACTATATATCGACAAAAACACTTGACGATTAATTATACTGTACCGATGTTCCTTAAAGGCATATACATGTACGCGCTCCCGTGTTTACAAAGTGTAGTTTGCCCATAATCGATGTCAAACGCACCATAAGACCATATAATGACGATATGTCACCATGCGCGGACCATAATACATGCATTACAGCTTGTTCTAGCCTCTGAAAAAGTGAGGATGTCAACAAAGCCGCGGTGTTAGCTCCCTTGCATCAACGTTACATGTGTTGCCAAATCTATAAATAGGATGATCCAGATCAAAATGAAAATGAACATATCTCAACATTGAAGGGGTCCTAGACCACAATATTTTGCAGGGAACTTAATTTAGCTTGTCTCCAGCTGTTGGTAAAGCAATTAGCGTGTATAGTCATCGAGTACATATGCCTTTAATACAATTCCAAGTCCATTTGATATACAAACAAATATGTAAACGTGGTTTTGTTTTCTTCTCTGAAATCGAGTCCGTTTCTCTCAGTGGAAAACTAGCAGCAACAAGAGTCGCACTACCCAGTTGTGTGCGTGTTTTCATGTAATCAGCAATCTGCACTTCTGGCAGAAAGACCGAGATCTTTTTCGTGCCACAGTGGTGACACGGGGATGGAACACGGATGCCTTCTCTGAGTGGTCCCATCAATATGAACCGTCCCGGCCTGGATTCGAACCCCTGACCTGACGACCACAAGTCGAGAGCTCTCCTAACTGAGCTACCGATTTTGGTCCACAATGCGAGAGAATTCTCCTCATTTTTGTAAACACAATAACATGTTATAGGCTTAACATTAAAATCAAACAGACATTTGCACATAAAATGTAGGCTTTAATGCCTTAAATATCTTACAAGTAAATAGGAAAACAAACTTACCATTTTGCTTGACGTAAATGTTTTCCGTTCGTACTTGTGCCTACATGTATGCTGTCTACCAAGCCGCGTAACGACTGCAATGTTGTGCAATGATTATTAGATTCGACTCATTGGCTTTTTGCCCCACCAGCAAACGTATTTATCTGCCTGGTAAACACAAGTTTCCCAAAGCCCAGTCAAGGTGCAGTTGATCGTAACGATGAAAGAGCACGCCACACCTTCTGAGACCCAGCAGTGGATTCAGCTGACCCAGTGTTTCCTGCCAGTGCCCAAGCATTAACTCTGGTTACCAGGGCAATAGAAATCCAAAATGACAGCCAGCAGTCTTATTGTCTCTGGCAAGTGCTGTTTTTTGGCGATTTTTTTCATCAATCGGTGTCTGATCTCTTTTTTTACATCGCTTTCTTTATTATGTTTTGGCATTTTTTTTTTTTGTATTTTTTTTTGGTACCGATATGTCGCTGAACAATATCTATACGAGGGGAAATATAACATTAAGACCTATCTGACTATTTAAGCAATACATCCAAGCTGACATGAAGGTTACGGAATTTTTTTTCATAAAAAAGAAACTTTGAAAAATATAAAACTTCGACACGTGAGCAAAAGCACTTCAGATTTAACATGAACTCGATTTAACATGTACCCTTATTTGAGGCAAATCCAGATAATTTTATGTCCCGATTTTTTTCTGATGATGAAACTAGGGTACATCACTTTCAGTCTGAAACAAAGTAGCCGTTTATGTAGTAAGGACACCAAGGTTCTTCCCCAATAAAGAAAGTAGGGGTTATCTCCCCTGAAAAAGGTGATGGCATCAGCTGTTTTGGACGCAGAGGGTTATTTTCCCGTTGGACTAAGTTCCAAAAGATGAGACAGTAACCAGTGATTTCTATTTCATATTTCAGAGACAGCTTAAGGAGCATATCAAGGCTGAACACCGAGGAACGCTCTGCGAAGGGGTGTTCTTCCGTTAAGACCACGCTTCTGCTTGAAATCCCTTGGTTTCCATGGCAACAAAACATAAATGCGGCTCGGATATCGTTAGCCATC
>NC_090248.1:3108564-3113564 GCF_037325665.1 Littorina saxatilis
CAAGTCTAACGATATGTTATTATGCATATTTTAGGGGATTCCACTCCGCAGAATAGTCTGCTTGGTAAAAATATTATTTTAAAAATTCACAATAAAACAATCAATCAACCAATCAATTAATCAATCAATCAATCAATCAATCAATCAATCAATCAATCAATTAATCAATGAATCGATCAATCGATCAATCAATCAATCAATCAATATTGACATGAATACAACTACAAAAATACATCGATACAAAAAATGAATTAAAACAAAATGAAAACAAAATAAACTAAAGAATACAAACATAAAATGAAATAACACATACAATAAAATAACACATAAAATGAAATAACACATAAAATGAAATAACACATAAAATGAAATAACACATACAATGAAATAACACATAAAATGAAATAACACATACAATGAAATAACACATAAAATGAAATAACACATAAAATGAAATAGAACCAAAAAAAAATCATAGGGTCAACAATATTCTCACAGTGTTGAATAACGGAGACGCCAGGCGCGGCAGTGTTGAAGCCAGGCTGGCCTGTCACGATCACCTGCCCGGGACGACCTCTCCTCCTGATGCAACAACAGATGCCGCTGATGATGAAAGCGATGAGAGCGATCGCCCCGATCACACAGCCAACGATGATAGCAACAGACGTCCTGAAAGTGAAATGAAATATCACAAATTTAGGACGAAATAATTATAAAAGATAAATAGATGAATATAAAACTGACACCGACAAACCAACCAACAAACAAACACACCAAAATCAAACAAATAAACAAACAAACACACAAACAAACAAACAAACGAATGAACGAACAAACGTAGACCGACCGAACGAACGAACGAACCAACAAGCAAACCAAAAACAAACACACCAATAAGCAAGCTAACAAACAAATAAACAAGCAAACACACAAACCAACGAAAGAACGAACGAACGAACGAACAAACGAACGAACGCGAATGAACGAACAAGTAAACAAATAAACAAACACACAAACAAACAAATACACAAACAAACAAACAAACGAACAAACAAAGAAGCACTCACACAAACAAACGAACAAACAAACAAATATACAAACACACACACACAATCAGTTTTTTTAGGTGGAGTTCTTTTTGTCTACATAATACCAACAACATGACAGGCTTCCTTCCTCTTGTGTTTTACTACTGAGTTAAAATGATATATCGATCTCTCCGGACGTGTATTTTATTATTCTCTTTATTTATATTCTCTTTATTTGTATTCATACATAGGAACAGGGGAAGCCTCCCACATGGAAATAAGAAGACTCAGCATCTATGGCCTGCTGAACAAGGTTGACCGGTCTATGATTTATAAATGTACCTAGAAGAACATACACAGAGAAGAATAAAAGATGATTGCATTACACAGACAAATAGAGAGACAGAAAGGTATACAGAGAGACAGGGATATAGAGAGGCAGAGAGGCAGGAACAAAGAGAGACAAAGAGATATATAATGCGACAGAGAGACAGGAAAATAGAGAGACAGAGAGACAGGAACAAAGAGAGACAGGGAGATGCATAGATCAAATCAAATCAAATCAAATCAAATTTTATTTTTCGAGGGTTGTGGCATAAGAAATACAACGAGCTTTTTTTCAACCAGCCCTCGCCCAGAGAGGGGACAAATCTAATCACATATTTACACGCCGGGATATTCACGTAGAAAAAAAGGTAGAGAAAAACAACAACATATGAATATTTGCACATTACATATTACACACAAGTATAAAGCGTCGTATATGTAACGTAGTGAAAACAGAGAGACAGAGAGACAGGAACAATGAGAGACAGAGAGGCAGGTGAATAGACAGACAGAGAAGTCTAGAAACGGAGAGACAGAGAAATAGTGAAACTAACAAACAGGAAGTCAAACACACATTCAAGAAAGCAACCAAGCAACCAAGCAACCAAGCAACCAAGCAACCAAGCAACCAAGCAACCAAGCAACCAAGCAACCAAGCCACCAAGCAACCAAGCCACCAAGCAACCAAGCAACCAAGCAACCAAGCCACCAAGCAACCAAGCAACCAAGCAACCAAGCAACCAAGCAACCAAGCAACCAAGCAACCAAGCAACCAAGCAACCAAGCAACCACACTTAAGTGCAAGTAGTCTCACCCAAAAGTAGAGGTGCTGCTGGAGCTGCTGTAGCTGTAGTTGCTGCAGCATCCAGTACTGCAGCAGCCATACTGACAGTATTTGTAGAACGTGTGGTCGCGGTAGTTATCAGTGTAGTATGTCTTCCGGAAGTGGCACGTAGCGCCATCAACCACATCTACACACAGACAATACACACATATATGTATTCAGAGAACGGTAGGGGTAGCCATAGTGTGTCGATTGTTATGTTGTAACAAGTGTCTCCGTCTGTCACACCTAGACAGAGAAAATACACACATATCTGTTTACAGAGACCGGTAGGGGTAGCCATAGTTTGTCGTCCTGTAGTAACAAGTGGCTCCGTCTTCCAAATCTAAAAAGAGACAACACAGACATATGTAGCTTGGTATGGGTAGCCAACGTGTTGCGCTGTGTATGGTGACACACGGCGCCATCTACCACATCTAGAGAAAAATCAAAACATATACGGTACATGTAGCGAGACCGGTAGGGGTAGCCATAGTTTGGCGTCCTGTTGTGACAAATGGCTCCGTCTGCCAAATCTAGAGATAGACAACACAAACATAAATAGATTGGTAATGGTAGCTCAAGTTTTGCGCTGTGTATGGTGACACACGGCGCCATCTACCACATCTAGAGACAAATCAAAACATATGCACGTTGCGAGATCGGTAGGCGTAGCAATAGTTGTTCGCCCTGTTGTGACCAACAACAAAAAACAGAAAAGAATCGGGGGGCAGTTGTCCGGAGGTCAATTGTCTTCCCATGGTGGGAGGGGGGGGGGGAAGTTGTCCGGAGGGCAATTGTCTTCCCATGGTGGGAGGGGGGGGGGGGGAAGTTGTCTGGAGGGCAATTGTCCTAGGGGGGGGGGGGGGGGCAATTGCTCAGGGGGCGGTTGTCGGGGGGAAATTGTCCGGGGGGCAATTAGCCTGCTACCCTTGGAACACGTGTGCTACTGGTAGTGATAGTATTGTGCTGCGTGGAGAAGCGTTCCATCATAATATAAGAATCTGATGGTGGCTTGTTGACAGACCAGCTTTTGTTTTTGTCCGACGGGACCATGCATCGTCTTTTGTTTCATCTTTATCGACCAAGGCCGAAGGCCGCAATTGATAACTATGTGACAAAAGGCGATATGCTCCCCGAGGGCCAACACACACATGCTGGTCGGACAGCAAGCCACCAAACATAGCTTTTGTCATTATTTTGGTAGTGCAACGAAATGCACATTAACCCACAGGGAGACGAATATTTTACTCATGTTTTTATTGCTTAGTTAGTGGAAGAATCTTTTGTAATGTATGTTTAATGGTGTATGCTTTTCATTAAGCGTTGCTGACTATGAATGTAGATGTAAATGCTTGTATAACTGTGTTTTAATTTTAAATGTGTCAAGCGCAAAGAGCATAATTGTAAAGTTATGATGTTGCGCTATATAAATGATCATTTATTTTTATTATTCTTTTTTATTTTTTTTATTTTTTTAATGCAAACATATCATATGTATATGTTTTGGGAATCAGGAACCCACAAGGAATAAGATGAAAGTGTTTTTAAATTGATTTCCAAAATTTAATTTTGATCATAATTTTTATATTTTTAATTTTTAGAGCTTGGTTTTAATCCAAATATAACATATTTATATATTTTTGGAATCAGAAAATGATAAACAATAAGATGAACGTAAATTTGGATCGTTTTATAAAAACAAATATTTTTTTTACAATTTTCAGATTGTTAATGACCAAAGTCATTAATTAATTTTTGAGCCATTTAAGCTAAAATGCAATACCGAAGTCCGGCCTTCGTTGAAGATTGCTTGGCCAAACTTTCAATCAATTTGATTGAAAAATGAGGGTGCGACAGTGCCGCCTCAACTTTTACAAAAAGCCGGATATGACGTCATCAAATGTATTTACCGAAAAAAAGAAAAAACATCAGGGCATATCATTCCCAGGAACTCTCATGTTAAATTTCATAAAGATTGGTCCAGTAGTTTGGTCTGAGTCGCTCTACACACACACACACGCACACACACACACACACACACACACACACACACACACACACACACACACACACACACACACACACACATACGTGCATATGGTCACAAACGAGGACTTGCTAACACACACACACACACACACACACACACACACACACACACACACACATACACACACACACACACATACACCACGACCCTCGTCTCGATTCCCCCCTCTATGTTAAAATATTTAGTCAAAACTTGACTAAATGTAAAAACAAAACACTTAAGAGCATTGCATACATTATCCGAGTACACAATGGAAACTAGACATCAGGGGCAGTTTATAGTGTGATCAAATGTGTGTGCGGATGGTTGGATTTCTATTGGCAAAGAATTCCACAGAGATGATCCTGAAAAAGCTAAGCTGGATTTATAAAGATCTATACAAGGAATTGGAGGAAGTAAATTTTGAGACCCATACCTCTTCGTAACATGTGTAAAATAGGATTGCACATAACTGGGCACATCACCATGAACTAATTTATACATAAAGACAGCCTTATTGTATGCAAGGTGGGTTTTTAGGGGAAGGAAATTAAGGCTGTTTAACTTCATTTCTGTAGACATGTGCGATTCATACAGGATAAGTGTTGCAGCACGACGGTACAAAGAATTGAGTTTTAATACGTGAACATCACTGCAGCCATCCCACAATGTCGAAGCAAAATTAATATGAGGCATTATATGAGCATGAACGAACATTTTTAATGTTTCAGACTTCGCATAATGTTTGAGTTTTAACAACAAATACAAATTCCCTGATAACACTTTGCAG
>NC_090248.1:3118564-3141064 GCF_037325665.1 Littorina saxatilis
GCTTGCTGAGATCTAATTCCACACATTCACATGACTAAAGAACAATCAAATTATTGTGCCAATTCCAAAGAAGATGTACCGATAACAAAAGGTCTATTCTCACCTGGTCTACATCATCTCTGGACACGAAACACTCCCTGGTTCACAGCATTCGGTTCCAGGACATCCAGCCAACACACACTCCATCACTCCAATTGGTACACACCAACACACACTCTTTCACTTCACAAATGCATCACAAATTTATGCATAATTCATCCCAAGGCCGGCAAGGCTTGACATGTTCTTTCTCTGCCAGTCCAGGCCACAAGTGCGCGTTTGTTTCAACTTTGGCCGAGTTCATTACAACTTTTACTCATTTTAGTCGGGAAAAGGGGAAGGGGGAAGAGGGTCCTATATGACGCTGCTTGATTATGCGTCGCCACCCCAAACATTCTTTTATCAATACGATCTAAACTAATTTAACTTATTAAGAACAAAACTAAGCATTCCCCATTCAGGAATATTCAAACAAATGCATAGTCTGTGTGTTTTCATTCAAACCGAACATGCAGACGTAACCAATAGACACAAGCTGACACCCCTGTCTGTGAAATGACGAAACCCTAAAACCTACGTCATACCTACGTCATACCTACGATAACAGCCTACGACGAAATACAGGCGCTAGAAATTATAATTCTATTGACACAGTCACACAATGTCAATACAGATTTCTCTCACTCACCACATTCTCCCCAACTTAGCATGACTTCTCCTGAAGGCATGTCTTGGAAACAAAAACATGATGTTAAAACCTAACCACCAAAGAAGTTTCAACAACCAATCAAAACTCAAATTGGGCTAACCTATATCTTCAGCCGTCGCAAGTCTCAGTCACAAAAGCTAATCCTGAGTAACACATTTCGAACCTACACGTCAACCACTATTTAAAGATGCATTGACTGTACCGAAACTATTACCACATTTCGAACCTACATGTCAACCACTATTTAAAGATGCATTGACTGTACCGAAACTATTAACACATTTCGAACCTACATGTCAACCACTATTTAAAGATGCATTGACTGTACCGAAACTATTGCTAACAAAGACTTCGACTTGTTGATGATACAGATCAGGAGGTGGGGGGGGGGGGGGGGGGGATTCTCATTGAATAATAAAAGGAAATGATCCCGAGGACAGAGAACAACGTACTGTCAAGGACGCCAAATTTTTTTCACAACAAAGTAACCTTAGAACATATTTACATGCCTAACCTGCACTAAACAATAGGCAACACAGAACAGCTGCTCCCCAACTTTACTTGAACCCACTCCCTAAGAATCCAATAATGTTTCCATGATCCGAAGGAACCGAGGGAGTACGTCAACTGCACGCGAATGCACTGTGCGGGGTTCCTTGTACAAGTTAGTATATAAAATTTAATAATATGTAGATATATCCTTCCCTCCCAATATGTTCAATATTTGGTATTTCAACAATTAAATGTTGCTCACCATGTTTGCTTAAAACAAATTAACTAGCAACGCATAACCCAAGCCCCAGACTTCGCATGGTTACCGTTTCAGGGCGATCCCGGTGAGAAGACACTGTGGGGTTGCTCATGGGACTACCCCCCACTGCATCTTCCATCTCACCGTCGCGAACGTTTCAGGGCGATCCCGGTGAGAAGACACTGTGGGGTGCTCATGGGACTACCCCCACTGTATCTTCCATCTCACCGTCGCTCAGGGCGATCCCGGTGAGAAGACACTGTGGGGTTGCTCATGGGACTACCCCCCACTGCATCTTCCATCTCACCGTCGCTCAGGGCGATCCCGGTGAGAAGACACTGTGGGGTTGCTCATGGGACTACCCCCCACTGCATCTTCCATCTCACCGTCGCTCAGGTGAACAATAAAACAACATTATCACACAAGTGACGCTATTCTGCTCAAATGTATACAAAATGCTTGAACATAAACACAGCACACAAATGAGGCAAATATGCAGTAATGCTCACTAGATCCACAAGTCCACGAATTCAACAAAATGTCACTACCGGGTCAGTAGCAAGACATGATAAAGCAGATATACAGAACGCACACGGTATCAGGACGCCTGTTCCGCATCAGCCACTGTTCCTCTGTGGAAGATATTTAAAAATTCCACTCACCATTGGCCGTCGATACGTTCCACTAAATGTCCTTTCACATTACTGGCACGTGCAGAAACAAACACAGTCACCACAGATCCTCGGAAATTGACGGTGTTAAAGTCGTCCACTCCCTGGGGTTGGTCGATAGTCGAGCTGGAGTCTCTCCTCCAAAGTCCGTCCATCACCGGGTCGTTCCAGGTTGGTGACGGTGGTTCCAGGTTGGTGACGGGTGGGATAGCGTGTATACCTAAACTACTCGTGTACTACCGTACTACTTTCTATTCTCAAAATATGTGTCCACTTATCTATCCTGTCGGCGACGCCAAAATGTGGTGGAGCGCATGCGGGTGTTGCAATTACAAAAAAGCGAGAGGGAGAGAGTACACAAACAATAAAAAGTTTGAATACATTGAATGATGTTCTCTGTCCTCTTTATTGCATAACACTCACGCACACAATCACCAAGCATTTAAAATAAAAGTTAAAAATAGGTTCGTCAGACTAATGCTACTTTTCAATAAACATTTTCAACACTTAGTCTGAAAAAGGTGGAAACACATACTCAAAAATGTGGTGTCAGAAGTGGGGTGAGGCAAATCTCTACTTCGAAAAAGTTCTGTTGCCACAACACTATAAAGTCACTGGTGTAACGTGTGCTCTAAAACACGCTATTAAACACGGTAGTAAAACACTACCTAGAACTAACACGCTATGCTAAACATACACTATGCTAAAACACGGTAGTAAAACACGCTATGCCATACATACACGGTAGTAAAACACGCTATGCTATACATACACGGTGGTAAAGCACGCTATGGTATACATGCACGGTAGTAAAACACGCTATGCTATACCTACACGGTAGTAAAACACGCTATGCTATACATACACGGTAGTAAAACACGCTATGCTATACACCGTAGTAAAACATACACTTTGCTAAACATACACGCTATCCCACCAAGAGTCCGCTCGGCTGGGAAAACAAAAAGTAAAAGCAAAGTCAGTAATTACCGAAGCGACAATTCATATCAAAGTATCATCTCACACAGTCATCATAACCGGAAACACAGTTACAATTTCAAGTTCCAGTATTACATCATGCATGTTTGGTTTTCTCAATCTTATCGTTGGCCTACTCTTCTGTTTGTGGTGGAGCGCATGCGGGTGTTGCAATTATTTTACAAAAAAGCGGAGAGAGAGAGAGTACACAAACAATAAAAAGTTTGATGAATACATTGAATGATGTTCTCTGTCCTCTTTATTGCATAACACTCACGCACGCAATCACCAAGCATTTAAAATAAAAGTTAAAAATAGGTTCGTCAGACTAATGCTACTTTTCAATAAACATTTTCAACACTTAGTCTGAAAAAGGTGGAAACACATACTCCAAAATGTGGTGTCAGAAGTGGGGTGAGGCAAATCTCTACTTCGAAAAAGTTCTGTTGCCACAACACTATAAAGTCACTGGTGTAAACACGGTATGCTATACATACACGGTAGTAAAACACGCTATGCTATACATACACGGTGGTAAAGCACGCTATGGTATACATGCACGGTAGTAAAACACGCTATGCTATACCTACACGGTAGTAAAACACGCTATGCTATACATACACGGTAGTAAAACACGCTATGGTATACATACACTATGCTAAAACATACACTATGCTAAAACATACACTATGCTAAAACATACACTATGCTAAAACATACACTATGCTAAAACACGGTAGTAAAACACGCTATGCTATACATACACGGTAGTAAAACACGCTATGCTATACATACACGGTGGTAAAGCACGCTATGGTATACATGCACGGTAGTAAAACACGCTATGCTATACCTACACGGTAGTAAAACACGCTATGCTATACATACACGGTAGTAAAACACGCTATGCTATACACTGTAGTAAAACATACACTACGCTATACACGCTATCCCACCAAGAGTCCGCTCGGCTGGGAAAACAAAAAGTAAAAGCAAAGTCAGTAATCACCGAAGCGACAATTCATATCAAAGTATCATCTCACACAGTCATCAACACCACAATTACAATCATTCAAGTTCCAGTATTACATCATGCATGTTTGGTTTTCTCAATCTTATCGTTGGCCTTCTCTTCTGTTGTTAGTTACACATCATTTTATTACAGCTGTCAATTTCCAGACAAAACAACAGACCATTTAGCCAAATCCAATATTGGTCCGAGAGGGGACCAACTTTCTGTGCTTGCTGAGATCTAATTCCACACATTCACATGACTAAAGAACAATCAAATTATTGTGCCAATTCCAAAGAAGATGTACCGATAACAAAAGGTCTATTCTCACCTGGTCTACATCATCTCTGGACACGAAACACTCCCTGGTTCACAACAGCATTCAGTTCCAGGACATCCAGCCAACACACACTCCATCACTCCAATTGGTACACACCAACACACACTTTTCACTTCACAAATGCATCACAAATGCATAATTCATCCAAAGCCCGGCAAGGCTTGACATGTTCTTTCTCTGCCAGTCCAGGCCACAAGTGCGCGTTTGTTTCAACTTTGGCCGAGTTCATTACAACTTTTACTCATTTTAGTCGGGAAAAGGGGAAGGGGGGAGAGGGTCCTATATGACGCTGCTTGATTATGCGTCGCCACCCCAACCATTCTTTTATCAATACGATCTAAACTAATTTAACTTATTAAGAACAAAACTAAGCATTCCCCATTCAGGAATACTCAAACAAATGCATAGTCTGTGTGTTTTCATTCAAACCGAACACGCAGACGTAACCGATAGACACAAGCTGACACCCCTGTCTGTGAAATGACGAAACCCTAAAACCTACGTCATACCTACGTCATACCTACGATAACAGCCTACGACGAAATACAGGCGCTAGAAATTATAATTCTATTGACACAGTCACACAATGTCAATACAGATTTCTCTCACTCACCACATGTTGTTAATTACACATCATTTTATTACAGCTGTCAATTTCCAGACAAAACAACAGACCATTTAGCCAAATCCAATACTGGTCCGAGAGAGGACCAACTTTCTGTGCTTGCTGAGATCTAATTCCACACATTCACATGACTAAAGAACAATCAAATTATTGTGCCAATTCCAAAGAAGATGTACCGATAACAAAAGGTCTATTCTCACCTGGTCTACATCATCTCTGGACACGAAACACTCCCTGGTTCACAGCATTCGGTTCCAGGACATCCAGCCAACACACACTCCATCACTCCAATTGGTACACACCAACACACACTCTTTCACTTCACAAATGCATCACAAATTTATGCATAATTCATCCCAAGGCCGGCAAGGCTTGACATGTTCTTTCTCTGCCAGTCCAGGCCACAAGTGCGCGTTTGTTTCAACTTTGGCCGAGTTCATTACAACTTTTACTCATTTTAGTCGGGAAAAGGGGAAGGGGGAAGAGGGTCCTATATGACGCTGCTTGATTATGCGTCGCCACCCCAAACATTCTTTTATCAATACGATCTAAACTAATTTAACTTATTAAGAACAAAACTAAGCATTCCCCATTCAGGAATATTCAAACAAATGCATAGTCTGTGTGTTTTCATTCAAACCGAACATGCAGACGTAACCAATAGACACAAGCTGACACCCCTGTCTGTGAAATGACGAAACCCTAAAACCTACGTCATACCTACGTCATACCTACGATAACAGCCTACGACGAAATACAGGCGCTAGAAATTATAATTCTATTGACACAGTCACACAATGTCAATACAGATTTCTCTCACTCACCACAGTTGTAAAACGGTATCTACTGGTCACCCCAATGTATAAACTGAAAACTCTTTCTGCACCAGAACACGCAGAAAGGATTGTATCTGCCTGATGTCTGATGCTTTTCAAAATCCCCAACCACTAACACCTTCAAAACGGACATTAACTGACACTGTTGTTTTTCCCTATATAATCCTTACTATTTTTCCGAGACGTCGTCCTGTTGTGTATTTAGCTTGCCACAACCTCATACATGGTCCTCAAAGTTAAAGTTGAAGAAAATACTAAAGATAAGTGAACAAGCTGACTCAGTGTCATTGGCACCGTGAATCCCCCCATGGGAACATACTAAAGTCTGGTTCCAAATAGGCTCAATTTCCTTCTATTTCTTTGTATTTCTGCCTCGTAGGGGTAGGGGTGTTCAAACCAAAGGCACCTTTAAACCAAAATTCAAATCACACATCTTACAATACTAAGACACTCAGCAGTGAAAGGGTGTCTGCTGGTAAAAAATTCCAAACAATCCTAAAAGTACTTCACTACTAAACGTGCTTTTAAAAAGAGCCGTTATTTTTCCCTCTATAATCAGTATTGTGTTTTCTGCGAACATGTAGTCTATTTAGATGGTTGTCATGTGCACATGAGTTGCTAAAGCGTTTTCAGTTGGGCATATGTCGAAAAGCAAAGAATTAGCCCTTTGAAAACCATCAGAACTGTCACACAAAAATAACATTTACCTATCTCACCAACTGACCAAACATAGGGCTTTTCCGAATGTATTATGTATTGTCGTGTTTTTTGTAGCATACTTGTGAAAACAGCCACCACTGTTGTAAATGATACTTTAAAGAGCATTATTTCATTTTTACAGTTGAAGGACAACCTGGACTGCCGTATATTACAGCTGTTTTACAATCAGCCAACATTTTCTTAACAAACGTATGTTAAGAACAACTCCCATAGTGAAATTGAAGGAAAACAAAGTGAAAAACCCCCTGCCATAGAGGAGCTAAAGAATCAACAATAAACGACTGCATAAATAGCTTGATGCACGAATGCATTGCGGACATGTTTGTCTCCAACCAAGAGAAAGTTCCAAAAAATCCCTTTTGTGCTTCTTATTATACAGTGACGTCAAAGACAGCCTTTTCTGCTGTTCATACATTCAGGGGTTATGGTTACACTAAACGACGTAGTTGTAGCCATACTGCCATCCAGATTTATTTTTTCCTTGCGAGCAGTCACAGGGTGTTTGTGCTGTCTGCCAACCGTCAGACGACCCCGCCCAAGTCTGTTAAGGGACCGTTTGACCGTTATAGAACGCGTCTTTTTGATTTTTTAGCACATTTGGAAACGGTTGATTTTTATCCCTACCATTGTTTCCAAACATTATATAGGAATGTTTTGTGAACAACGGATAATAGCCGCTACTCGCATGTGTAGCAAAAGTGAGCGTACATACTCACCCTGGTCGTACAGCCGTTGTCCGTTGCCCGTCTTCATCTGTCTGTACAAATCATTACCTTTGGATTTTTCTCGAACGCTATGAAGTGAAGAAACACCAAATGTTGCAAAATGTTGTATGACCCCAAGAGCTCAAAAAAGATACTTGAGAACCTTGACCTTACCTTAAGGTCAAGGTCACAGGGAGAATGAATGTGGTCTAAAAACTGCAAAATTTCACATTGTGCCAGTTTTCTGGAAAACAAATTAAAAACAGCGGGCTTAGTTTTGTATGGTATACAAGAAAAAGAAAGCCTTATCTTCTGATACCATTTTGGTTGACCTCGCTTCAATGTCAAGGTCACAGGAGTCCTTTAAAGTTGAATTGTATACATGTTTTGAAGTGACCTTGACCCTGAACTATGAAAAAAATCTTTCAAACTTCATAATTGTGTGGGGCACATGTTATATACTGATATTGAGCCACATTTAGTCACATATCATCAAGGTCAAGGTCACTTTGCCCCTTATGAAATGTGACTGAAACGGGCAATTGAATCACTAAAAGTGACAATGTCTCTTTGTAGAAAGTGCCAATAAGTATGTTTATGCTTCCTATGTCTTGAATTGATAGCCTTGTGATGTGTGACCTTTGATGATCTTGACCTTGGCCAAAGGTCATGTGTGATTTGGTAGGAAAAATCTGTAAACCAGTTCTAATAGTGTACAATGTCCTTGCAAGCTTCAGTTGTTAGACCTTCACCTTCAAGGTCACCTGAAGGTCAAGGTCACTTTAAGACAAAGGTCAAGCATGAGAGTCGCATGGGCTTTGCTTTGTTAAGATTTTTTACCAAGACACATGGATTTCTTTACCCGGCTTGGTCACATTTTTCATAGGGGTCAATGTGACCTTGACCCTAACAATATGTGACCAGACGTGGCTCACTATGAAATTCTAACAAACGCCCCACTCAGTGTTTAAGTTTGTAAGAGATATCGTCCATAGTAAAGTTAAAGGGGCAAGCTCACATCAAAATATGTCTACAATTCAACTTTGAAGGGCTCCTCTGACCTTGACATTGAAGCGAGGTCAACCAAAATGGTATCAGAAGATAAGGCTTTCTTTTTCTTGTATACCATACAAAACTAAGCCCGCTGTTTTTAATTTGTTTTCCAGAAAACTGGCACAATGTGAAATTTTGCAGTTTTTAGACCACATTCATTCTCCCTGTGACCTTGACCTTAAGGTAAGGTCAAGGTTCTCAAGTATCTTTTTTGAGCTCTTGGGGTCATACAACATTTTGCAACATTTGGTGTTTCTTCACTTCATAGCGTTCGAGAAAAATCCAAAGGTAATGTTCAGTACAGACAGATAAAGACGGGCAACGGACAACGGCTGGACGACCAGGGTGAGTATGTACGCTCACTTTTGCTACACATGCGAGTAGCGGCTATTATCCGTTGTTCACAAAACATTCCTATATAATGTTTGGAAACAATGGTAGGGATAAAAATCAACCGTTTCCAACTGTGCCAAAAAATCAAAAAGACGCGTTCTATAACGGTCAAACGGTCCCTTAACAGACTTGGGCGGGGTCATCTAACGGTTGGCAGACAGCACAAACACCCTGTGACTGCTCGCAAGGAAAAAATAAATCTGGATGGCAGTATGGCTACAACTACGTCGTTTAGTGTAACCATAACCCCTGAATGTATGAACAGCAGAAAAGGCTGTCTTTGACGTCGCTGTATAATAAGAAGCACAAAAGGGATTTTTTGGAACTTTCTCTTGGTTGGAGACAAACATGTCCGCAATGCATTCGTGCATCAAGCTATCCATGCAGTCGTTTATTGTTGATTCTTTAGCTCCTCTATGGCAGGGGGATTTTCACTTTGTTTTCCTTCAATTTCACAATGGGAGTTGTTCTTAACATACGTTTGTTAAGAAAATGTTGGCTGATTGTAAAACAGCTGTAATATACGGCAGTCCAGGTTGTCCTTCAACTGTAAAAATGAAATAATGCTCTTTAAAGTATCATTTACAACAGTGGTGGCTGTTTTCACAAGTATGCTACAAAAAACACGACAATACATAATACATAAGGAAAAGCCCTATGTTTGGTCAGTTGGTGAGATAGGTAAATGTTATTTTTGTGTGACAGTTCTGATGGTTTTCAAAGGGCTAATTCTTTGCTTTTCGACATATGCCCAACTGAAAACGCTTTAGCAACTCATGTGCACATGACAACCATCTAAATAGACTACATGTTCGCAGAAAACACAATACTGATTATAGAGGGAAAAATAACGGCTCTTTTTAAAAGCACGTTTAGTAGTGAAGTACTTTTAGGATTGTTTGGAATTTTTTACCAGCAGACACCCTTTCACTGCTGAGTGTCTTAGTATTGTAAGATGTGTGATTTGAATTTTGGTTTAAAGGTGCCTTTGGTTTGAACACCCCTACCCCTACGAGGCAGAAATACAAAGAAATAGAAGGAAATTGAGCCTATTTGGAACCAGACTTTAGTATGTTCCCATGGGGGGATTCACGGTGCGAATGACACTGCGTCAGCTTGTTCATTTATCTTTAGTATTTTCTTCAACTTTAACTTTAAGGACCATGTATGAGGTTGTGGCAAGCTAAATACACAACAGGACGACGTCTCGGAAAAATAGTAAGGATTATATAGGGAAAAACAACAGTGTCAGTTAATGTCCGTTTTGAAGGTGTTAGTGGTTGGGGATTTTGAAAAGCATCAGACATCAGGCAGATACAATCCTTTCTGCGTGTTCTGGTGCAGAAAGAGTTTTCAGTTTATACATTGGGGTGACCAGTAGATACCGTTTTACAACCATAGCCCCAAACGACATTTACAGAGCCCAAAGAAGGATTAGGGTCAATTTCAAAGCCACTTTTCCATATGAAGCGCCAACTTTATATGAAAATGTGTTTAATAAACATCAAAGGACTGAGGTTGAACTTTCTGATAAGGGACATTTTAAACCTAGTCATTGTCACTTCAACGTTCCCTTCACTAAAGTGGCTAAGATGCCTGGACTATGAATAGTGTGCATGTTTACGAATTTGTGTAACGTGTCGCGAGTCGCCTGCAATCACGACTCGCTTGACCCCTACCCTGTATAACACAGTTTATGAAAAGGTAACAACATTACGATGATAATATGCAATAATCGTACAGTCAGTACAATATCCTTCACGAATATGTCTTCCTTTTTGTTGTAGCTTATCTGGTTAATAGTGTACGACAATTTGAAAATGACGAAAAATCACTTGCAACAGTGGGCGCGAATAAATTGCGTTTCTTTTGCCAGCTACTGTACATGTGAAGATTAAACGGATGGTGCAGTATTCCAATGCAAACCAAGATTAAACATGGGGGGGGGGGGGGGGGTTGAACGGAGAAGAAGAACAGTCAAAGTTAGATAGAAGTAAACAACAACAACCAACAGCAACATTCAAAACAAAACATCACACGCACACAATGCATCTGTGCATTCACAATATGTTTTTGTTCGATTTGCTTTATTTCATGTATTTAAATTGATTGAATTTCGTGGAAACAGCGAGAATGATCTGATTAGATAAGACCAAATCACATTAGATGAAGACAAGTATATGAAACAGGACAATTTGTTATCAATGCACACACTCACTCATGCACACAGACAAACACACACACACACATACACACACACACACACTCACACACACACACACACACACACACACACACGCACTATTTTACTTCAAAATGGTGGAATAAAAAAAACAAAGGTAGGTTGTTGGAACGTTTGTTATTGACAAAACAATACATTCACAGATACACACATCTGTGAATTCCCAAAATTCATTTTGTAATATCGTGCAACATTTTGTGAATGTATTGTATTGTTTTGTCAATAACAAACGTTCCAACAACCTACCTTTCTTGTTTGTTGATTCTGAATTTTGGAACGTTGGCAGTCTCTTTGTTTTTGGATTTAGTCAAAATGGTGGGTCTTGGCAGCCGATGTGGCGAATATTCGAAGTACAGAAAAATATACACATGCGCCGATAGTCAAAGCAAACAACAATTGTGCATATTCAGGAGATCCAACATTCAACTCGCATGTTATTCGCACATTCTGATGCGCCAATTATCTGATTATGTATACTACAGAGGGAAGTTGCCTGTAAGTGTTCACAGCGTAACAACATACTATACAGATTAAGAGTCTTCGCCAAAAGAGTGGTGTAAGCCAACTTATAACTGGAGATGGGGGACCTGAAAGATAAACTATAGGGTCAAGCGGAGTCCTAGAGGCGAACTGTAGACTTAGTCATATCCATAGCGTTGGTATGTTGGCATGGCGACAGGAAGTGAGAACAAAATAAATTACTTATCGTTGAATCATAATTACATTTACTTTTGGTTGGGGATTGTAACGTCTACAGTTAAGTTGACAGCTATGTATTTGTACATACGACTTATTTAAAGGCACAGTCCTTCCATCGAAATTCGTTCTGCTCACCAGCTCAACTCTGGCCTGACTTTGACCTGGGATAAGACCACCCCTCCACCTGGTCACATACCACAAAGCAACACCCTGACTGCTTGTTGTGGTGAATTGTTGTTGTTGTTGTTGTTGTTGTTGTTGTTGTGGTTGTTGTTGTTGTTGTTGTTGATTGCTTTTTTTTTTACAAAAGTAACTGTCACAAAAATATCACTGTGTACAAAAAGCATCGATGCTGTTAACTTTTGGTATGTGACCAAGTGGAGAGGAATGGTCCTTTCCCGTGTAAATACCTGCCCAGATCTGAGACTGTGAGTCGACCTGTTAACAATGAAAGGAGAGTGCCTTTAACCTTGCTTTTATGTGCTCGTTGTCCTCCGCAGATCCCCTACTAAAGGTTAAACCCTGGAGCGGGAGGCTGGCTATAGCCAGCGTTAGCCAGACCGGGAGTGCCCCCAGTCTGGCTATTGCCGGGATTGGCCGAATCAGGCTGGGACAGACTTGTGTATTCGTTGTTTCCACCTGGCGTGGTGAGGCTGGCGTATCCCGAATGGCCGTTGTTACCAGCAGGGTTGCTTTCCGCGCCGCTTGAAGGGGGGTAAGTCGGGGTGGTGCCGGGGTTGGCCGGGGTTGAATAGGCGGCGTTGGAATACCCGGGGTAGGCTGGTGGCGGTTCTGCGTAGGGTTTGAAGGCCGCGTTCCCTGGTGTCCATCCCATTGGCTGCATGCCGTAGTTGTACTGAGGCTGGGTTGGAGCTGGAGCAGAAGTGTTGGTGTTGGCTGCGACACAGAGATGAATGCTTGTTTATGAATTATATACACTGGTTAATCTCAGGTGGAATAAAATCAAGATAAAGGGTAATGCGTCTATTTCATTACCTAACCACAGCAATGTGTATGTGCGTGAATGTGAAACTACCATCTCACAGAAACAGCAAGAAATCGAACAACCAAACAGTCAAGCAATCAACCAGCCAACAGACACAGATAAAACAAGTAATACAAAAACAAAGCAACATCAAGCAAAACAAACACAAACAAATAAGACAGACACACAAATAAAGACAGGTTTCTGGAAAGTCCAGTTACAGAAAAAAGTCCTGAAACATTCTTTAGGTCAACACAATCACAACTAATTCAACAGAACAAGTCTAACAATATGTTACAGGGTGACCCCAAAAAAAGAGTACCCAAACAAAACGTCATAAATTAAACCAAAATAAAGCAATCTTCATAAAATGTATTTACACACACACGTACCCTCTGCATGATTTGCACAGAAAATTTTAGCGTTCTAGCTTGTCTTTCAGGAAAGTTATGCCCATTCTACAGAACATGCTCCAAATGGCCTCCCCCGGATTTAAATCCCCCAGTTTTCTATCTTTGGGGGTTCCTAAAAGACAACGTCAACAGGAACAACCCACAGACAATCACAGAACTCAAGAGAGCCATCACAACAACCATTAGCGGAATCTCGCAACAGGAGTGTGTGCGGGTGATTGATAACTTTGCGCGGCGAGTTCAAGTTTGCCTGCAGCGACGCGGAGGCCATTTGGAGCATGTTCTGTAGAATGAGCATAACTTTCCTGAAAGACAAGCTAGAACGCTAAAATTGTCTGTGCAAATCATGCAGAGGCTACTTGTGTGTGTAAATACATTTTATGAAGATTGCTTTATTTTTGTTCAATTGATGACGTTTTGTTTGGGTACTCTTTTTTGGGGTCACCCTGTATTATGCATATTTTGGGGGATTCAACTCCGCAGAATAGTCTGCTTGGTAACACTATTATTTAACAAATCCACAATCAATCAATCAATCAATCAATCAATCAATCAATCAATCAATCAATCAATCAGATCAATGGATAATAATAATAATAATAATAATAATAATAATAATAATAATAATAATACGAATATTTATAACGCGCACATATCTCACCAACAGGCGACTCAAGGCGCACATACACTCATTCACACACACGGAGACTTAAAGTCACTAGCACACACACACCATCAACCATTAAAATATGTACAGTTATTCAGGGTGGGATGGGGTGGGCAGTGTAGAATGCATGGATTATTTGGAAAAAAGGAATGTCTTGAGTGCAGATTTGAATGATTCGAGGGACTGTTGTTGACGGAGGGGGAGAGGTAGTGTGTTCCATTGGCTAGATGCTTGGAAAGAAAATGAGCGTTGACCTGCTGTTTTGAGTTTGGTGTGGGGGATGTTGAGCTTGAGGGAGTCGGCAGATGATCTGAGTGCTCGTGAAGGGACATAGAGAGAGAGAGAGTCGGAGAGATAGGCAGGGGCGAGACCATGGAGGCATTTGTAGGTGAGAGTGTTGATTTTGTAGGTGATACGGGCAGGAACGGGCAACCAGTGGAGCTGATTTAGGAGGGGGGTGATGTGATCTCTCTTTTTCTTTCGTAAGACAAGACGGGCAGAGCTATTTTGAATGCGTTGGAGACGAGAGATAGAAGAAGAGGGAAGACCCGCCAAGAGAGAGTTACAATAGTCAAGACGTGAGAGAATGGTGGAAGTGACCAGTTTGGCGGTAGCATCTGTGGTGAGGTACTTGCGGATAGTGGCGATGCGGCGGAGTTGGAAGTAGCAGGTGCGAGAGACAGAAGAGATGTGTTGTTTCATGGAAAGGGTGTTGTCTAGAGTGACTCCGAGGTTTTTGACAGCAGAAGACAGAGGGACAGAAGAGTCAGAGAGTTGAAGAGAGTCGGAGGTGGCTTTGGAGAGTTTGGATGTAGTGCCTATTAGGATAGCTTCAGTTTTGTTGCTATTGAGCTGAAGTTTGTTTTCTGTCATCCAATTCTGCACGTCAGTGATAGTGTCAGAGATAGAGGAAAGAAGAGATTCAGACTGGTCAGGGGAAGAGCTGTTGTGAAGTTGAGAGTCGTCGGCAAAAGAGTGGTGGAGAACGTTGTGTCGGTCAAGGATGTGGTCAAGAGGTTGAGTGTAGAGAGTAAATAGTACAGGCCCAAGGACTGAGCCCTGAGGGACTCCGCACTCAAGCCTGATGGGGTCAGAGTTCAGTTTGTCAATCGAAACAGTCTGGTAGCGGTCGGTAAGATAAGAAGAGAACCAAGAAAGAGCTGTGCTATGGATACCAAAGGTGTGCTGAAGGCGTTGAAGGAGGATGTTGTGGTCGACTAAGTCAAAGGCCGCTAATAGATCAAGTAGGGCGACGGCAGAGATTTCAGCTTGGTCGGTGGCAAGGAGGAGATCATTAGTGATTTTGAGAAGGGCAGTTTCGGTGGAGTGGTGAGGACGATAGGCAGATTGAAGCGGAGAGAGAAGATTGTTGCAAAGAAGGTGAGAGTTGAGTTGTTTCAGGACGACTCTTTCAAGGAGTTTGGAGATGAAGGAAAGGTTTGAGACAGGGCGGTAGTTGCTGAGGGTGTTTGGGTCAAGCGATGGTTTCTTCAGTAGAGGTTTGACAATAGCAGTCTTAAAGGAGTTGGGGACAGTGCCTGTTTGCAGAGAAGTGTTGATGATTTTGAGAATAGAAGGGAGGAGTTCAGGAAGACAGTCAGAGTAGAGTTGTGTGGGAAGAGGGTCAAGGTCACAGGTTTTCAAGGTCATTTCTTTGAGGACTTTCTCCAGGTCAGTGAGAATGAGAGGCTGAAAGTGTGTGAAGGGAGTGCCTGTAAATGCAGGAGGAGTTTCAGAGTTTTGGTGTGGGATTTTGTCTAGTTTGTCACGGATGGTTTGGATCTTGTTATGGAAGTAATCAGAGAAAGCTTGCGACAGTTTGGAGGGGTCGATGTTGGTGGGCAAGGGAGAAGCAGAAGAGCAGCCAAGAAGGTCATTCATTGTGGAGAAGAGTGTTTTGGCAGAGGTTGTTTCACAGATTTTGGTGCTGTAGTGCGATTGTTTGGCGTCTGCGATGAGTGTCTGAACATGTTCCTTTTGCTTGTTGTAAATCTGTCTGTCAACTACCAGCTTTGAGGTTCAATGGATCGATGGATCGATCGATCAATGGATCACTCGATCAATGGATCGATAGATCAATCGATCGATCGATCAATTGATCAATGAATCAATGGATCAATGGATCAATCTCGATCAATCGATCAATCAATCAATCAATCAATATTGACATGAATACAACTACAAAAATACATCGATACAAAAAATGAATTAAAACAAAATGAAAACAAAATAAACTAAAGAATACAAACATACATATATAATGAAATAACAAATAAAATGAAATAGAGAATAAAAGCATTGGGGCGAAACAATCCTCACAGTGTTGAATAACGGAGACGCCAGGCGCGGCAGTGTTGAAGCCAGGCTGGCCTGTCACGATCACCTGCCCGGGACGACCTCTCCTCCTGATGCAACAACAGATGCCGCTGATGATGAGCGCGACGAGAGCGATCACCCCGATCACACAGCCAACGATGACTCCGGTAGACGTCCTGAAAATTAAATTAAATATTACACATTTAAGACAAACAATGAAATAAGTATAGATGCATATAACACTAACACCAACAAACCAACACATACAACAACAAAAACAAACACAAGAACATACACACAAACACACAAACATGCAAGTTAGCAAACAAACAAACACACAAACAAATAAACACACAAACAAACAAACAAACACACAAACAAACACACAAACACACAAACACACACACAAACAAACAAACAAACAAACAAACAAACAAACAAACAAGACGGCCTATAAATGGAGAGTCAGATAGATAGTGAGACAAACTGACATAGAGAGAAACAGGCAGGTAGTCAGACACACATTCAACCAAGCAACCAAGCAACCACACTTAAGTGCAAGCAGTCTCACCTAAACTGAGAAGTACAGCATCCGGAACTGCAGCAGCCATACTGACAGTATTTGTAGAATGTGTAGGATCTGTAAGGGTAACCATAGGTGGTTTTCTTGTAGTGACACGTAGCGCCTTCTACCACATCTACAAAAAGACAAATAAAATCATATATGGCGAGATCGGTAGGGGCCGCCATAGTTTGTCGTCCTGAAGTAACACGTGGCTCTGTCCACTACATATACAACGATATAAAACACACCTATCTATAGAGAGATCGGTAGGGGCAGCTATAATAATTATGTCGCCTTGTAGTAACAAGTGGCTCCGTCTATTACATATAAAACGACATAAAACACACCTATCTATAGAGAGATCGGTAGGGGCAGCCATAGTTTGTCGCCCTGTTGTAACTAGTGGCTCCGTCAACCACATATTGCAAGAGACAATAAACACAAACATGTATCTATATTAGAAAGAGATAGGCAGGGGTGGCCATAGTTTGTCGCTCTGTTGTGACAAGTCGCTCCGTCTTTCAGTCTTGACCTAGACAATGCACACAGGTTTCATTTTTACATTTAGTTAAGTTTTGACTAAATTGTTTAACATAGACGGGGAATCGAGATGAGGGACGTGGTATATGTGTATGTGTGTGTGTGTGTGTGTGTGTGTGTGTGTGTGTGTGTGTGTGTGTGTGTGCGAGTGTATGTGTGTGTGGTGTGTGTGTGTATGTGTGTGGTGTGTGTGTATGTGTGTGTGTGTGTGTGTGTGTGTGTGTGTGTGTATAGATCGGTTCTCGGTATGATATCCCCGGACGTTTTTTTCTTTTTTTCCGGCAATTAGTGAAACTTGAGGCGGCACTGTCACGCCCTCAATTTTCAACCAAATTGGTTGAAAGTTTGGTCAAGCAATTTTCGACGAAGCCCGAACTTTGGTATTGCATTTCTGCTTGGAGGCTTACAAATTAATTAACGAGTTTTCTCATTAAAGTTGTAATTAAAAAAGATTTTTCATTTACAGATTAAATAATCATTGCATTGTAGTCCTCGTTTTATCCTGAATTCAAAAATATCTAAATATGTTATGTATACTTGACAAACGCGCTCAGAATTGAAGAAAATAGGTCTAGTATAATGTTAGCATGCTTCGCGGGGACGAGCGTGACCCGTCACGGTCTTCGGGGACGATTAGCCGAGACTATCTGAATGTAGTTTTGGCGATGACTGGTTTTTGGTGTTGATCTTTTAGTTTGATGCCTACAGATTGACTAAATGTTTTTATATCGCTTCACGCGACTTGTTTTCACTTTCATTTGCATAACTTTATTGTCCCATCGCTTAATTCCAGTGGAAAGCTAGCAGCAACAGAGTCGCGCTACCCAGGTGTCTGCGTGTTTAGTAGTCCAGGCATCTTAGCCACTTTAGTGAAGGGAACGTTGAAGTGACAATGACTAGGTTTAAAATGTCCCTTATCAGAAAGTTCAACCTCAGTCCTTTGATGTTTATTAAACACATTTTCATATAAAGTTGGCGCTTCATACGGAAAAATGGCTTTGAAATTGACCCAAATCCTTCTTTGGGCTCTGTAAATGTCGTTTGGGGGTATGGTTGTAAAATGGTATCTACTGGTCACCCCAATGTATAAACTGAAAACTCTTTCTGCACCAGAACACGCAGAAAGGATTGTATCTGCCTGATGTCTGATGCTTTTCAAAATCCCCAACCACTAACACCTTCAAAACGGACTTTAACTGACACTGTTGTTTTTCCCTATATAATCCTTACTATTTTTCCGAGACGTCGTCGTGTTGTGTATTTAGCTTGCCACAACCTCATACATGGTCCTAAAAGTTAAAGTTGAAGAAAATACTAAAGATAAATGAAAAAGCTGACGCAGTGTCATTCGCACCGTGAATCCCCCCATGGGAACATACTAAAGTCTGGTTCCAAATAGGCTCAATTTCCTTCTATTTCTTTGTATTTCTGCCTCGTAGGGGTAGGGGTGTTCAAACCAAAGGCACCTTTAAACCAAAATTCAAATCACACATCTTACAATACTAAGACACTCAGCAGTAAAAGGGTGTCTGCTGGTAAAAAATTCCAAACAATCCTAAAAGTACTTCACTTCTAAAAGTGCTTTTAAAAAGAGCCGTTATTTTTCCCTCTATATTCAGTATTGTGTTTTCTGCGAACATGTAGTCTATTTAGATGGTTGTCGTGTGCACTTGAGTTGCTAAAGCGTTTTCAGTTGGGCATATGTCGAAAAGCAAAGAATTAGCCCTTTGAAAACCATCAGAACTGTCACACAAAAATAACATTTACCTATCTCACCAACTGACCAAACATAGGGCTTTTCCTTATGTATTATGTATTGTCGTGTTTTTTGTAGCATACTTGTGAAAACAGCCACCACTGTTGTAAATGATACTTTAAAGAGCATTATTTCATTTTTACAGTTGAAGGACAACCTGGACTGCCGTATATTACAGCTGTTTTACAATCAGCCAAAATGTTCTTAACAAACGTATGTTAAGAACAACTCCCATAGTGAAATTGAAGGAAAACAAATTGAAAATCCCCCTGCCATAGAGGAGCTAAAGAATCAACAATAAACGACTGCATGGATAGCTTGATGCACGAATGCATTGCGGACATGTTTGTCTCCAACCAAGAGAAAGTTCCAAAAAATCCCTTTTGTGCTTCTTATTATACAGTGACGTCAAAGACAGCCTTTTCTGCTGTTCATACATTCAGGGGTTATGGTTACACTAAACGACGTAGTTGTAGCCATACTGCCATCCAGATTTATTTTTTCCTTGCGAGCAGTCACAGGGTGTTTGTGCTGTCTGCCAACCGTTAGATGACCCCGCCCAAGTCTGTTAAGGGACCGTTTGACCGTTATAGAACGCGTCTTTTTGATTTTTTGGCACAGTTGGAAACGGTTGATTTTTATCCCTACCATTGTTTCCAAACATTATATAGGAATGTTTTGTGAACAACGGATAATAGCCGCTACTCGCATGTGTAGCAAAAGTGAGCGTACATACTCACCCTGGTCGTACAGCCGTTGTCCGTTGCCCGTCTTTATCTGTCTGTACTGAACATTACCTTTGGATATTTCTCCAACGCTATGAAGTGAAGAAACACCAAATGTTGCAAAATGCTGTATGACCCCAAGAGCTCAAAAAAGATACTTGAGAACCTTGACCTTACCATAAGGTCAAGGTCACAGGGAGAATGAATGTGGTCTAAAAACTGCAAAATTTCACATTGTGCCAGTTTTCTGGAAAACAAATTAAAAACAGCGGGCTTAGTTTTGTATGGTATACAAGAAAAAGAAAGCCTTATCTTCTGATACCATTTTGGTTGACCTCGCTTCAATGTCAAGGTCAGAGGAGCCCTTCAAAGTTGAATTGTAGACATATTTTGATGTGAGCTTGCCCCTTTAACTTTACTATGGACGATATCTCTTACAAACTTAAACACTGAGTGGGGCGTTTGTTAGAATTTCATAGTGAGCCACATCTGGTCACATATCGTTAGGGTCAAGGTCACATTGACCCCTATGAAAAATGTGACCAAGCCGGGTAAAGAAATCCATGTGTCTTGGTAAAAAATCTTAACAAAGCAAAGCCCATGCGACTCTCATGCTTGACCTTTGTCTTAAAGTGACCTTGACCTTCAGGTGACCTTGAAGGTGAAGGTCTAACAACTGAAGCTGGCAAGGACATTGTACACTATTAGAACTGTTTTACAGATTTTTCCTACCAAATTACACATGACCTTTGGCCAAGGTCAAGATCATCAAAGGTCACACATCACAAGGCTATCAATTCAAGACATAGGAAGCATAAACATACTTATTGGCACTTTCTACAAAGAGACATTGTCACTTTTAGTGATTCAATTGCCCGTTTCAGTCACATTTCATAAGGGGCAAAGTGACCTTGACCTTGATGATATGTGACTAAATGTGGCTCAATATCAGTATATAACATGTGCCCCACACAATTATGAAGTTTGAAAGATTTTTTTCATAGTTCAGGGTCAAGGTCACTTCAAAACATGTATACAATTCAACTTTGAAGGATTCCTGTGACCTTGACATTGAAGCGAGGTCAACCAAAATGGTATCAGAAGATAAGGCTTTCTTTTTCTTGTATACCATACAAAACTAAGCCCGCTGTTTTTAATTTGTTTTCCAGAAAACTGGCACAATGTGAAATTTTGCAGTTTTTAGACCACATTCATTCTCCCTGTGACCTTGACCTTAAGGTAAGGTCAAGGTTCTCAAGTATCTTTTTTGAGCTCTTGGGGTCATACAACATTTTGCAACATTTGGTGTTTCTTCACTTCATAGCGTTGGAGAAATATCCAAAGGTAATGTTCAGTACAGACAGATAAAGACGGGCAACGGACAACGGCTGTACGACCAGGGTGAGTATGTACGCTCACTTTTGCTACACATGCGAATAGCGGCTATTATCCGTTGTTCACAAAACATTCCTATATAATGTTTGGAAACAATGGTAGGGATAAAAATCAACCGTTTCCAACTGTGCCAAAAAATCAAAAAGACGCGTTCTATAACGGTCAAACGGTCCCTTAACAGACTTGGGCGGGGTCATCTAACGGTTGGCAGACAGCACAAACACCCTGTGACTGCTCGCAAGGAAAAAATAAATCTGGATGGCAGTATGGCTACAACTACGTCGTTTAGTGTAACCATAACCCCTGAATGTATGAACAGCAGAAAAGGCTGTCTTTGACGTCACTGTATAATAAGAAGCACAAAAGGGATTTTTTGGAACTTTCTCTTGGTTGGAGACAAACATGTCCGCAATGCATTCGTGCATCAAGCTATCCATGCAGTCGTTTATTGTTGATTCTTTAGCTCCTCTATGGCAGGGGGATTTTCAATTTGTTTTCCTTCAATTTCACTATGGGAGTTGTTCTTAACATACGTTTGTTAAGAACATTTTGGCTGATTGTAAAACAGCTGTAATATACGGCAGTCCAGGTTGTCCTTCAACTGTAAAAATGAAATAATGCTCTTTAAAGTATCATTTACAACAGTGGTGGCTGTTTTCACAAGTATGCTACAAAAAACACGACAATACATAATACATAAGGAAAAGCCCTATGTTTGGTCAGTTGGTGAGATAGGTAAATGTTATTTTTGTGTGACAGTTCTGATGGTTTTCAAAGGGCTAATTCTTTGCTTTTCGACATATGCCCAACTGAAAACGCTTTAGCAACTCAAGTGCACACGACAACCATCTAAATAGACTACATGTTCGCAGAAAACACAATACTGAATATAGAGGGAAAAATAACGGCTCTTTTTAAAAGCACTTTTAGTAGTGAAGTACTTTTAGGATTGTTTGGAATTTTTTACCAGCAGACACCCTTTTACTGCTGAGTGTCTTAGTATTGTAAGATGTGTGATTTGAATTTTGGTTTAAAGGTGCCTTTGGTTTGAACACCCCTACCCCTACGAGGCAGAAATACAAAGAAATAGAAGGAAATTGAGCCTATTTGGAACCAGACTTTAGTATGTTCTCATGGGGGGATTCACGGTGCGAATGACACTGCGTCAGCTTTTTCATTTATCTTTAGTATTTTCTTCAACTTTAACTTTTAGGACCATGTATGAGGTTGTGGCAAGCTAAATACACAACACGACGACGTCTCGGAAAAATAGTAAGGATTATATAGGGAAAAACAACAGTGTCAGTTAAAGTCCGTTTTGAAGGTGTTAGTGGTTGGGGATTTTGAAAAGCATCAGACATCAGGC
>NC_090248.1:3148564-3158564 GCF_037325665.1 Littorina saxatilis
TACTTCTGCACGCCTTCTTTTCATTTCATTTGGATGCTTTTCTCAATACGTCGTGTTAAAGGTGGTCGTCTACATTTTTGCTGTTTTTCAATGATATTATGGTTAGATTTCGCTAAAAAGTTATGTCAGATGATGAATGAAACATGCGGAAAAAAGTTATAGAAAACAAAATATATGTAAAAAAGATTTTATTTTTGGGTAGCGTGACTCACGCTTCCAATATTTTGATTTCTGTTTGCTGCGAACACGTGCTTTGCCTAAAAATACTGACCAATCAAATTCATGTCACTATGCTTATAAGCCACGCCCAAACAAGTGCAGCAACAAGTTTGACACTGGAGCGCTGTCCACGCTTTTTTTTAACCGCACGAAATGCACGGGATTTGAGAGGAGTTTTGCGCCTGGCATGCATTTTCCAAATAAGGATATCCTACTATGAGTACTACGCTGGAAGACCGGCACGGTGGCCTAGTGGTAAGGCGTCCGCCCCGTGATCGGGAGGTCGTGGGTTAGAACCCAGGCCGGGTCATACCTATAAGACTTTAAAATTGGCAATCTAGTGGCTGCTCCGCCTGGCGTCTGGCATTATGGGGTTAGTGCTAGGACTGGTTGGTCCGGTGTCAGAATAATATGACTGGGTGAGACATGAAGCCTGTGCTGCGACTTCTGTCTTGCGTGTGGCGCACGTTATATGTCAAAGCAGCACCGCCCTGATATGGCCTTTCGTGGTCGGCTGGGCGTTAAACAAACAAACAAACAAACTACGCTGGAATAGGCTTCAACAATGAATTTTCAAACGGCTACACTGGCTTCGTCTTTCCTGGTCGAAAGGGGGTGTATTGTTGATATTTGTAGATAATAGACTCTGCATTTTCCCCGAGTACGCAGTACTAGGGTCCTGCAGACTTTAATTGTCTGTCTGTCTGTCTGTCTGTCTGTCTGTCTGTTCGTCTCGACTTAACAGCTTATTGCTGGGAAACTACTGGGCGCAGTTCGTTCAAAAGTTGATACACTAACTTGATAATAGGTCCGATTGATCGTATTAAAACTTCATAATGTTACCTGGGACCTAAATGCGAAATATTCCACAAAAACGACTCTTAACGGGGGGGAGGTTTGGCGGTGGGAGTACAACTGCCGTGCAGCTAATGGAACAGCCAGCTAGCTGGTGCGAATCACGTCCGCCTATGGCCAAAGTGATCCGGGATCGATTCCCGGCATGGGCGGTCTAATTTTTTTTTTTTAATTCTTGTTTACTATTGTTTATTAGGAACGTTTTAATGTTTTATTTTACTCTAATAATTTGTAAAATAATTTTTTTTAATTTTTTTTTTAATCCACGTGCACAAGACGAAAGCACGTCCGCCTATGGCCAAAGTGATCCGGGTTCGATTCCCGGCATGGGTGGTCTATTTTTTTTTTATAAATTCTTGTTTACTAATGTTTATTATGAACTTCTTATTGTTTTATTTTATTCTAATAATTATTTTAATTGTGCAAAATAAATAAATTTTTTTTTTTTAATCCACGTGCACAAGACAAAAAAAATTCATACTGGGGGAGCGAGCCAGTCTGAAGAGTACTCGGGTCCAGCGCCAGCGTTTTTTATAATGGTCAAATGGCGATTTCGGTATAAAAATGTAGACAAGGACCTTTAAGCAAAACACACGCAGAACACAGCGCTGGAAACAGATCTGGGATGACGAGAGCTCAATTGCGTCACGTGGTTTAGTCGTCACCATGCTACCTGGTACCGACAATCAATTTGAAAGGCAATTGTTTTTGATGCATACGTTACTCACTTATACGTTGTCGCCTCGTGGGCTTAAAAAACGAAATGAATGATAAATTCTGGAGAGAAAAAACAGTTTGAAAGTATGAAAGGATGTTGAATCTTCGAAGGAATCTTGTATGGAATTGTATGCAGGGGGGAAAGCAGCTTCCCTGTCAAAATAATGTTCGTTTCCATAATCCCGGGGGATTTACGAACAGAGTTAACGAATGTAAATATCAAATATGAGCACAGAAGTAAATGTTAAATGCGCATTGGATCGAACATATTTCTGGCAAGACGTTTAGCTACCATTATGAGAAGAGCGAACGATAGTCTTGACTGGATTGTGAAGACGAAAAGACACAGTTTGATCTCACGACCGACAATTTCATAAAACCCAGATGCTAATTGTGTCACAACTCATCATGTAAATCACTAGATACCATTACCATGTCAAACAGCGGGGAGGTTTATCTACAAGTCGGTCTTGTACAAATGTTATCTAATTGAAAAAAGGTCACAACATGGAAAATAAAAGGTGTACGGGCAAGGTCTTGTCAGATGGTAGCCAATGCGTCTGCGCCGGCATGAAGTCTAACGAGGCATAATTATCGGTAACAGGCAGATGAGCCCTCATTGTGTTTACATGGTGGTCGATTTCCCAATAGAGTGGATTGTCGCAGCAGTGCTTCTTGATGGCAGACCGTGTCCTTGCATCTCATGCTAAATGTTTACCTGTGTCTTCAGCAATATATGGGTTTTTTTTAAATTATTGTAACTGCTAAATGAAAGACAGAACTTGAGAAAAAAAGAGAACATGATGTTTGTAAAAACACACACATCGTAAACCAAAAGAATTCTAGTAAATAAATAAATGAATGCACCCGCTCTCGCAAACTCAATTGCTCACTCCCTGCAGCAAACTAACGTATCATGTAAGTAGCTACATCGGTGTCATTCAACAATGTATATTGTGGAACCCGCTTATAAGTAGCAGGAGACAACCTTAAAAACAGAAAAGGAAACACGTTTGACATGTGAAGGTAGGTTCACAATAGTAGGATCAGGATGTTTGAGGCAATCTTGGAATGCATATCGAGAGTCTCGTTGATGCTGTCACAAACATGTCATGTACATACAACTACGGGAAAATCCTGTACCTATTATTGGAACGAGCTTTGTTGTCAGAAGCGCTACATTTATGAACAGTTTCTTGGTATATGTTTCTGAAAAAGAAAGTCACTAATCAGGAGAACATTGTTAGTGCTCAAACAAGTTGTAATGGATTGGCGCTGGTTGTGTACGACGCTTATTTATCGGGACATGCGTATCCAAGAGCTTTTGTCATTCCAGATCTGTTCGTATTCCAATCAATGCAATGTTCCAGTGCTGTGTTTTGCGGGCGTTTTGGATGACCTGACGTGATGAAAAGCATCATATCTAAATGTTTGCTGCGAAACAACTTAAAACGAAAAGAAAAGAAAGCATGCAGAAGTATATATGTTTGGGTATTTCAAGACTTTGTGAACAACGAATTCTCCATTTCAAGTAAAAGGGCATGTCTGCTTCGAAGGTAGGGAGGTTTTACAGCTTTACCGTCAAAATGCAAATCGCATTTAACGAGCTTGCTGTTATGACTGTTTTCTTTGAATAACCAAATATGTGTTCGTAAACACTTTTAGAGCTGTGCCTTAATTTTATCAGGTACAAAATCGCCCAGAAATTGTGATCGTGTTCGTTGTAACTTTTGGACGAGTTGCTTTTCTATAGAAACAATTGGGCGCATAAATCCATGTGTATCGGAGTGTATATTTTCTATGTGGTGCACTCTCTTTCCGCCTATCTGTGTGTCGTTTTGTTTTCTCTTTTGTGTGGGTGGCATTTTTTTGTTTTTGTGTGGTTTTTTTGTGGGGTTTTTTTTTTTTTTTTTTTTTTTTTGGGGGGGGGGGTCACCCTGTATAATCGACTGAGTGTACCTTTTGGACGAGTTGTTTTGAAAACAATTAGGCGAATACACCCATGTGACATTGCGAGCCCATGATATCTGTGCCAGGAGAACTTCAGTCGCATCGGCATTGAATATTCTCGATTACAGAACACCGCATGCTTTGGCATGCATAACAAACATATTGTAACGTAAATGCTTACGACTATAAGACATCCTGGCTGCTTTCCGTTGAGAGTACGAATTTTCAAAGAATGTATTTCGCGTCGAGCATCAGTGTCAACTACATCCTCGCTTGGCACTAGGTGAATGCTTTGAACATTTTTAATTACGGAGTCGGGATAAAGGCCAAGAAGACGGGGATGTAAGATACTTGCTTACCTATGGTGTTCCCAGAGTTGTATGATGAAGGTTGGGACCAACACTGCTTTCGGGGAGTTAAGATTTGATGTCAGGAAACGGGTTTTGCATTTTGCTCGGATCAAGGGGAATAACTGATGATAACTGAAGAGTGTAGTAGCGTTCTGCGGTTGTGTCCCTTGACCTATGCTGTCTCGGATATGTCGTTCAGCCAGATTTCTTCTAAAAGTGAGAAATTGGATAGAGTTTTGTCGAAGTCAAGCGATATCAATACAACTAGTGTAGACTCCCGTTACTGACATGAATTGTGGGCTTGTTGTCTGTTAGGTCTCAATGCCCATATTGGACATGATGTTTACATTTGATATACAATAGAGAAGCCCGTTCATGATTTTCGTATGCTAAATAGCGACGCAAGCGATCTGTACGAATCATACATGCTTTTGAAAGCCATTCCTCGCTAGTTACATCATGTTAGTTTTGGTTATTATTCGAAAAGCTAAAACCGCTTTGTAAACCTCCTGTGATACGAAATGCAATATGAGCGTACAGTGCAAACCACACAGACCGAAGTTAATGTTCACACTGCGTTGGGTTGGGACTGAAAATCATTACGCCAGAGCTCCACAAACTGTGCGTTCCTGCGTCATATACACACTCAAATCCGCGTACTAGAAATTATTGAGGGGGTCCCTTGAAGCACTAATCTTGAAAAGAGCGGGTCCCTGGACGCATTAAATTTGAAAAGAGCGGGTCCCTGGACGCACTAAATTTGAAAAGAGCGGGTCCCTGGACGCATTAAATTTGAAAAGAGCGGGTCCCTGGACGCATTAAATTTGAAAAGAGCGGGTCCCTGGACGCACTAAATTTGAAAAGAGCGGGTCCCTTGACACACTACTCTTGCAAAGAGCGGGTCCCTGGACGCACTAAATTTGAAAAGAGCGGGTCCCTTGACACACTACTCTTGCAAAGAGCGGGTCCCTGGACGCACTAAATTTGAAATAATGTGTACCGTCGGTACTGGTGTAATAGTCAGCTAGGTCCATACAACATTGACAAGAACGTACACTGGAAGACGTGGAAGTAAACTGCCGGATCTCTACCGACCCACATTTACTTGGACTTATTCAAGCTGACATGACAAATAACACCTGTGCGAAGGTCTCACAGAACGGTTAAAAGTCCTCCCGGTTTTTGAACCCTCTAAAATTCCGCGTCGGGGGTCCCACGACCCTCTGGGTGGAGCGAAGGTGGGGGTCCCTGTTAGATCAAATAAAGCCAAACAAAAATAATATTGGTTTAAAGGTACTGAACTTGTCAAATCCAGGTGCACGGAGCCCCTGGGGCTTTTAGTCATACCTCAGGCAGCTATCCGTTAGAAGAACTACCAAGTTTCATTGACTTGCACCCAAAGAGTCAAGAACTGTGATTTTTTTACGAATTAATTTCGTACTCGGACCGGGCTGGTCTTGACCTAATTTTGGATCTAAATTTAGATCAGGTAGATCACAACATCATGCACAAAAATACACGTCACTAGCAAACTATGTCAGACATCATCATGAGTTTGTGTAAAACAAAATGGAGGCCGGAATCACTCAGCGAACTCCGACCAAACACCACGTAATAACCTGACTAGGTTAATTTATGCACTCGCGTGAACAAGAAACTGTCGAGCTTCACAGATGTCGTCGTTGGGTAGTTTTGGGTTTGTTTTACTACCATAGGAGGATTTTTGAACTGTAAATGCACTCAGCTGCAACAAAAACGCAAAACGAAGGCTGTGAGCTGCACTGTGCCTTTAAGGTAACCCGACCGACCCTATCTTTTTTCGCCGACCCTAAAACTGTTTTTTTCATTTCTAACAAAAAAAATTGTTGGCACATTTTGCGAACCATACCGAGACTAAGGGAAGTAACCTCCTTTAAACTCGACTAAATTAAAAAGAAAGAAAAAAAGAAAAAAAAGCCGACCTACCGACCCTATCGTTTTTGTTCACGTTACCCTAAACCAACATTAATTTTTGTTTGGCCTTATGTGGCTTTAGACTAGTCACTGAACTGATAGAATTTCTGGCGTGCCCGTATTAAGTGGTTTTGAAAATGGCCAGTTTATTCTTGCTTTATTCGTGAACCGCATGCACGAAGCAGTATCCACCCAAACAGTCTATACAAATGATAATCGAATGATTGTACAAAATATTATCAGCAGCTTCTTATTTGCATTTACGAAACAGGTTGTTAAAGGCCAACATCCAAAAGAATTTTTCTCCTGGAGCGACCTAAACTTGAACCCGTCGCTATTCTTGCATGTCTGTTTTCTTCGTGCTGCACGCAAAAATCGAGCGACTTCCTTGCCGCGTGGATTGACGAAGCTGTTTTATTCTCGTGACTGAAAGAGCCGCAGGAGCGGCGACTCATATGGTCTCGGCTCGAAAGCTGTCTGTGGAGGCTGCGTGCTATAATTAGCTGACCTGCTGCGCGAGCAGTCACTGCAGAGTTTTGAGATAACTTTGTAACACGTTTTATTTTATGCTCCTCAAGAATACAACTTTGGGCAACGTGCCACGTAAAACTACACGCAACAAGGATTCAGTAGGTACCAAACATGCCTTGGTCAGAAGTAGAATGTAAATGAATCTTTATAAAGAAGTAGGCTACTTCAAACGACAGCCACAGCCACGGTTGGGTTCACGGCATCAAACCGATGCGACTCTCCGTCATATCATACACGTAATCTATCAAATAGATGACTAATAAACATGTAAACTACATGTATACGTCTATCGTCGGACATAAGAAAGGAGAGCTTCCCCCGGGCCTGTGCATGTGTTGTTCGTTGTGCGTGTGTAAATGTACACAACAAACTGACGACAAAACTGAGACAGACCTCTTTCGCTTCAGTCTTGCAGAATTTAAAGACGAATACAGGTAAATCGTGCATTTTACTAACTGTTTGGTAAAAGTATCAAACGTTTCTTTTTATAAATAAGTGGCAGGCTTACAGGAGTACAAAGAGGCGCAAGTTGAAAGTAATGGATATATCTCTGGAAGATGCCATCAGTCCAAGTTGTCAAATGAAATCAAAGATGACAGAAACAGAAGTTTTCCATACAAATGTTGGTGTTTCAAATGCAAAGGAAGTTGGCATTCTTTCAGATAATGATATAGACGAGGTGGCTGTTTGTTATGAAGTTTCAACAAGCCAACATTCAAATGATTTTACTTCATCTACAGATTTTTTAAATTCAGGACTTTATAACTGTCATTATGAACTTGGAATCATAGAGAGACCGTCTTTCCATTGTCATTCATGCCATAGATTTTTGTTTCAGAATCAATGTTTCACATGGCGTTCACAAGAGAGCATGCGAAGTTTCCGACAGTCTTTAGGATTTGTAAAAAAGGCCGTGTTTTGCTGTACATGCAAAAACTACCTGTCAAAAGGGAAAGTGCCCAACAGATTGCAACAACATTCCTATTTTAAGCTCAGCCACACGCCGACATGGAAGTTCAATGGTACTTTCAAACTTTTTCTTCTCTTCGTCGTATTTGATTTCTTTCTATTTCATAAGTCGAGTGCATATGATTTCGGCTCGTGTTCATCGTGAGATGGACTTAGTTTCTTGTATTCTGTGGGTTCGACAGATTAACTAAATGTTGTAATTTCGCCTTACGCGACTTGTTCTCTCTCTGTTGGCAGCGTGTAATGCAGCTGGTTAGAAATTAGAGTATTATTTTGCAAAGTGTGTACCAAAAGTTTGTCATGAGCTGCTTTAGGTTTGGGGTGTGGGTTGGTTTGATATTTCCTCCTTGCAGATCAAATCTGTATTCATTTTTGATGTTGTGTCTTATTTTGTGAAAGGAAACATGCAGACTGACTGAACGCATATATATAATTATGTAACTCATAAACACATGGGTGTAGTTATGTTCAAGAACACACACACACACACACACACACACACACTCACACACACACACATACACACACACACACACACACACACACACACACACACACACACACACACACACACACACACACACACACACACACACAACTGTGTAGATGTATCGTACACCTGATATATTAAATTGAAGTTCACGAAGAAATCGTTTTATTTCTGTGTCATTCAACATCTATCAGACAAATTGAAACTGGTACAAATATTCAATAATGTTGCGATGTGGAAATGGACATGATATCGCAAAAGATAGACAACGGCAAGATCATTCAAGTATGTACATGCTTGTTGATGTCTACTTAGGCGATGCTCAGAACACTAGTTAGATCTTCCGAGATTAAAAAATGACGATGATCTGTAAACAAACCAGGACAAGGAAAGAAAGACAAAACGTATTTGAAAACAAATCATACTATACAGATTGACAAACTGAAACTTCGAACTCTGTTGATATTTCACGGGAGATGAGGTATGGTGCAAACGTATATAATTATACTGACTACATTTTGTTACGTACTCATCAACAACAACAAAAACCGATATAACCAAAGGCACACACACACACACACACACACACACACACACACACTTTGCTGGTTTGCTGATCAATGTCACAGGAAACGAATGAACAACAGAAAGCGTGATGAATTCCTGGCCAGAAATCAGTCACAAAGACCTGAAAGTCTGCTGAATGGAACTGGTAAATGTACACATTTGAACTGCTGTCAAAATTACTATGTAATACGATATTCGGGTTTTAAAATTGGTAGCAAATTACAACCAATAATGATGTTTTTTGCTTCGGCATTGAAGCAATGTTCACTATTTACTAACAAAATAATGACGAAATAAACACAAAACCAAATCAGTGAGGCAGAGGGGACAAAAAGCCGAGCGGGTGTGTGTGTGTGTGCGTGTGTGCACTGTGTGTGTGTGCTAGTGTGTGCCTGTGTGTGTGTGAGTGAGTGTGTGTGCCAGTGTGTGTATGTGTATGTGTGTGTGTGTGTGTGTGCGCGTGTGTGTAGAGCGATTGAGACCAAACTACTGGACCGATCTGTCGAACCCACAGAATAAAACTGCACGCACTGCAGTGTTTTCAGTCACGAGAATAAAACAGCTTCGTCAATCCACGCGGCAAGGAAGTCGCGCAATTTTTGCGTGCAACACGAAGTAAACAGACATGCAAGAAGAGCGACGGGTTCAAGTTTAGGTCGCTCCAGGAGAAAAATTCTTTTGGATGTTGGCCTTTAAGGGGAAGTACTCTGTATTTGATGTTATGAGAAATAGTATGTTCTTGTGCATGGTTAATATGTAAAGCACGGAGAGCATAGACTACTGTGGTTCGCGCTTTATATGCTGTCATTAAAAATTATGCTCCCAAGGACTGGGTGGCCGAGTGGTAACGCACTTGCGCTCGGAAGCGAGAGGTTGCGAGTTCGACCCTGGGTGACCTGGGTCAGGGCGTTAGCAATTTTCTCCCCCCTTTCCTAACCTAGGTGGTGGGTTCAAGTGCTAGTCTTTCGGATGAGACGAAAAACCGAGGTCCCTTCGTGTACACTACATTGGGGTGTGCACGTTAAAGATCCCACGATTGACAAAAGGGTCTTTCCTGGCAAAATTGTATAGGCATAGATAAAAATGTCCACCAAAATACCCGTGTGACTTGGAATAATAGGCCGTGAAAATTAGGATATGCGCCGAAATGGCTGCGATCTGCTGGCCGATGTGAATGCGTGATGTATTGTGTAAAATAATACCATCTCACACGGCATAAAATAATAATAAATCCCTGCGCCTTGAATATGTGCGCGATATAAATTGCATAAAATAAAAAAAATAAAAAAAATAAAAAAAATCCCTGCGCTTAGAACTGTACCCACGGAATACGCGCGCGATATAAGCCTCATATTGATGGATTGATTGATAATCATTATCAAATACAACGTTCGCTACG
>NC_090248.1:3163564-3168564 GCF_037325665.1 Littorina saxatilis
AGCTCAGTTAGTACAGCACTGGACTTGTGATCCGCGGCTCACAGGTTCACATCCCGGCAGGGACAGACACGGGTCAACTTTGTGTGCAGACCTAGAAACCGTATCCATGTTCCACCTCCGTGTCACCGCAGTGGCACATACGTCATTCTGGCATATTGCTGCCTTAACACGCACACACCTGGGTAACGCGACTCTGTTGTAGCTAGCTTTCCACTGGGAGGGAGCGACCCGAACTTCCCAGCTATATACAAATAAAATATTGACAATGAAAATGGAAAACTACAATTACTTTGACAACCATCGTCACGTGTGTCCCCAACAGCCTGCCATACTCGCCAGCCACTTGAGACAAGGCGACAAGGGAGTGAAGAGACAAGAGTAGCATGTCTCTCGCGGGTCGTCTCCCTTGAACATTCCACAAACACCACGACGGCTTTCAGTCTCTGCCGCTATGGCTGGTGTTAAAGGCTTTCAGTCTCTGCCGCTTTGGCTGGTGTTAAAGGCTTTCAGTCTCTGCCGCTTTGGCTGGTGTTAAAGGCTTTCAGCCTCTGCCGCTTTGGCTGGTGTTAAAGGCTTTCAGTCTCTGCCGCTATGGCTGGTGTTAAAGGCTTTCAGTCTCTGCCGCTTTGGCTGGTGTTAAAGGCTTTCAGTCTCTGCCGCTTTGGCTGGTGTTAAAGGCTTTCAGTCTCTGCCGCTTTGGCTGGTGTTAAAGGCTTTCAGTCTCTGCCGCTTTGGCTGGTGTTAAAGGCATACTGTTGATCTGACCGTTTTGGGTGGAGTTTCTGGCGAATTTGATGAGTCTGAAGAAGCTCGGGAATCCACTGTATCTTAATATAGCGGCACATGCACGATTTTCTGGAAAACTCACAACAAGCATGCTAATGAATTAAATCAAAGTGAGTAAATGAGCTTCAAAGCGTTGCTTATCTTCGGTGATAAAGACAAAGAGTAGTCCAGAGGCGCCGCCTAGCGGCTAGAACGGCACGCCCTGTATGAAACTTCCCCGTAGTTATCAGCGTCACGTATACAGACAAGGGAAGCAACTCAGTGAAAGTAACCCAACTCTTCCACACAGTGCTCTTCCTTTACAATTGTACGCCATTTATCTAAATGTTAAAACCATTTGCTTTTGCAAAGTGAAGGTAGTCTTCCTGCGTGGTAGCATTATTTGCAACGCAGAATCTTAAAGTATAAGTTTGGAAGCGATCAGGTATAATGACTTTAACTTTCTTAGGTATAACTTCGGCTCATCATCTGAGCTCTGTCTTTTACGTATTTGTTTTTTTTCACATGCCATTAGGACATTCCTCCACTCAGACAAGTACCAAAAACATCAACATAGTGACTACTCCCTATACAGAGTGAGACATGTTGCATGAATTAATTTCACAAATTGCCACCAGTTTTCTGTCCAAAACTAATTCATAGATACATTCCGAACTTGCACAGAAAGCATTCTTGTTGATTATATGTATGTGTCCAAGAGAGAGAATGATTTGACTCAGATCTGGCCAGGCGTTTACATGGAGTAACATCATTCTCTCTCGTGGACACTCATACATATAATCAACAAGAATGCTTTCTGTGCAAGTTCGGAATTTATCTATGAATTAGTTTTGGACAGAAGCATGTAAGAAGACGTGTCAGGGTCGCACACATAAATGAAGGTATACCTTTAACATCAGCAAGACAAGACAAATGAAGGTATACCTTTAACATCAGCAAGACAAGACAAATGAAGGTATACATTTAACATCAGCAAGACAAGACAAATGAAGGTATACCTTTAACATCAGCAAGACAAGACAAACGAAGGTATACCTTTAACATCAGCAAGACAAGACAAATGAAGGTATACCTTTAACATCAGCAAGACAAGACGAACGATGGCGTAACACGAGTTTATTGAAGAGGATTCCGGCGTGACATTTCCAGCTCCTGATATGATACGTGAGATGTTTGCCTAATGCCTCGGAGAGCTCCTTCGGGCCATTTAGAGCTGACATGAAGTTCGCGGGGCGGACAGAGAATTCGTGTTAACCGGGGACAGTTTTGATACTTCTTTCTGGGTCTTCAACGTCGGGTGAGAGTTTCCACGTCAGGGGTTGTTGACAGAGAGAGGTTGAGTGTACTTTACTCGCCGAGTACACTGTATCGTCAATCATGGTAGATTCTTCCTGATCCAGACCGGGACAGACACGGGTCAACTGTATGTGCAGACTCAGATACGGCATCCGTGTCCCACCCCCGTGCCACCAAAGTGGCACGTACAAGACCTAGGTCATTCTGCCATAAGTGCAAGTGGCTGATACCTGTTAATCATGCATACAACTAAGTATTTCATCTAAACTCGGGGTCACACCCGGGAACATGCCCTTAATGGTTTCTTCACCTTGAGGGCGTACAACAACAGTGATCATCATTAGATTCCTCCAGGCCTAATTCATCGATTGGTGGGTTGGATGTCCCTTCAGCCTGGCGTGCCATGCGGGGCCGATTCAATTCTGTGCCATTTCTCAGTTTACATGATGGTCTTCGTGTTTGAAACTACTTACGTACAGTTATGTCTATCACAGTAATGTGTGGAAGGTTTTAGTAAACTCATGGCTTTTCACACCTGTTGCATCCAAGTGTGTTAACAACCTTGATCTCAGCTGTATGTATTCATAGAGTCGGGCAAACCATTGGAAGCACAACGTAACAAGGATACTGTGACTCGGGCTGATACTTATTTTCTCGGCATGTCTTATCATTTACTCACGTAACATCGGCAGACTTTATTCCAACTAGAAGGCAGTCAGCAGTACAACTATTGTTGGGACCATATATATTGCCAACTTTCCACCGAAGCACAAAGCAGTCGCCAGGAATATGAGTAAAAGGCCCCCAAATTAAAAAACAAAACTAAAAAACTGTCGTTTTCGTAGACAAGGCCAAACAACTTGGGTCGGCAGGTCGGTAGCTTTTCAATGTTCTCATTATTTATTTTGCAAATGTTATTTTACGGATAAAAGTAAATTTTACCCACTCGCACGTGGCTTTATATTGGCCAGAATTCGTCTGATCTGTGTTCCCTAGATGTCAGCAGAGAATTGTCTTCTATTAGAGCTCTGCTACATCACGATTGTTTTGGTTTTGTTATTCTTTGTTTTTAAAATAGGGTAAACTAAAGTTTTAAGTCGGAAGGAAAATAGGGTCGATCGAGGAATCATTTTAAGGCTTTATATCTGCCGAAGCAGAAGACAGTCGGGGGTAATATAAGTGTATATCAGCGGACTTTCACTGATTGGCGGATCAGGGAGATATCACGGGGGGATTATGGTATTGCTCAGACGTCGCCGTGTCCCAGTGTCTCTCCGGGTGACGACAGCTTCGTCTGAGCATGTACACACACTTGACATCACTCCAACCATTACCTTGTGTTTTGTCTCTTGTGTTTGTTTCTGTGTGTCAGTGTTCTGTCTGTATATCTGTCTATCTGTAAGTTAGTCTCTAGCCCCCTGTCTGTCTCTGTCTGGCTGTCTCTTTGTTTCCTCTCCCGTCTCTCTCTCCCTCCCCATGGTTCTATATCACCGTGACCCTCTCTCTCTCTCTCTCTCTCTCTCTCTCTCTCTCTCTCTCTCTCTCTCTCTCTTTCTCTCTCTCTCTCTCTCTCTCTCTCTCGTTCTCTCTCTCTCTCTTTCTCTCTCTGTCTTTCTCTCTCTGTCTCTTTCTCTCTCTCTCTCTCTCTCTCTCTCTCTCTCTCTCTCTCTCTCTCTCTCTCTCTCTCTCTCTCTCTCTCTTTTCGATCACTTTACATGTGTAACCTCTATTAACATGTTGCATGTTTCGCTTTCGATTTGTATGTTTTTTTATTTTTATTTTTTTATGTATGCTTACTTTGTCATTTTGTTGTTTGTGTTTATTTGCTTGTTTGCTTATTTGTCCGATTGTTTGTTTGCTGGTTTGTTCGTTTAATTTGTTTATTTGTCATGTTGTTTTACTTGTTTATCATTTATTGGACATTTGTATTAGAAGTAAGGACCGGTTGTAAGAAAAGGCGTCGCCTTAAACCTCTATCCTTGAAAAATAAAGTTCCATCATCATCATCATCATCATCATCATCATCATCATCATCATCATCATCATCATCATCATCATCATCATCATCATCCTCTCTCTCTCTCTCTCTCTCTCGCTCTCTCTCCCTATCTCTCTCTCTCTCTCCGTATCTCTCTCCCTATCTCTCTCTCCCTATCTCTCTCTCTCTCCCTATCTCTCTCTCTCTCTCCCTATCTCTCTCTCTCTCTCCCTATCTCTCTTTCTCTCTCTCTATCTCTCTCTCTTTCTTTCTCTCTCTCCCTCTCTCTCTCTCTCTCTCCCTATCTCTCTCTCTCTCTCTCTCTCTCTCTCTCTCTCTCTCTCTCTCTCTCTCTCTCTCTCTCTCTCTCTCTCATTTGTCCCTGTCTTACTGTCTCTGTCTCTTTTTGTCATTCTGATTGTCTCTCTTTCTTTCTCTCTTTTCTCCTCATCTCTCTCCCCCCCCCCCCCCCCCCCCTCTTCCCATTTTTATCCCAGCCCTTCTTCCTCTCTCTCTCCCCTACTTTCATTTTGCTTTTTTCTCTTTTTGAACAAACCGGTAGAGATTTAAACACATACATTCATACTGGAAAACGAACTACACGTTGCAAAATTATCTGTTCCAACTAAAATCAAATTACTGCATCAAATTAAAGATGTATCAACCTATCAAAAAAGGATCCAGATGGAATCAAACGCCACATAGTGCGATGGGCTAGCAACAGTGGAAGGAGACATTTGTTGTCGTGTGTTATCAGGCTCCTGGGCGGGATGCGATTACAACGTGCACATAGTCTGATGACGTATTGCGCAAGAATGACGTAGCACGAACAACACACTGCTGTCATGATGGCTGTCGTACACAAAATGTGGCTGTGGTGTATTTCTAGAACAGTGAGCATTTGAACTCATGATAAAATAGCGTAAATTAAATGATTTGG
>NC_090248.1:3176064-3208564 GCF_037325665.1 Littorina saxatilis
TTTTTAGCCAAACAATCTTTGATCCAGTCCGGACGATTCGGCTTGTAAGTGTTAAACTAATCAATCAATTTGTTAACCAAATTATGCATGCCATTTGAATTGCAATACCAGACGCAAACGGAAAGTTGTTGAATTCTTTATTTTTTTTGTTCCTGTGTCACAAAATAATTATGTAGATAATATTTGAAATGAAAATGTGCTCAAAATCTGTAGCATGGACCAACCAATTTTATTCACTAAGTGTTTGTATTACACAATGCAGAGATGTTCTATAGTCGTTTACAAGACATAAAATATAGATGTTAGAGGAATCCAAGCTGTAATGGTTTTTGTGCGAATTTTTGAAAAATGTATGGCGCACACACCGCTTAGACACGGATTTTGAGAGGAAACAAAATTGGAACAATGGTCATTCAAGTAAACGTTTTAACAAGATGGTAATGCATATTTTATAATAATATTTGCAATTTGATTTTGTTCAATAATACGGTAAGGCACTGTTAGAAAAAAATAATTGTTGGCGAAAATAAAACCGTGTTACTTTCAAATACATTCAAGACAAAAGAACTGTTCCGGGAGAAGTGATATATAGCCACGTTTTTATGTGTATATGGTTGTGCTTATGCTAAGGAGTGTTATTAACTCAGCAACAAAATATTGCGCCCATTTTTGTACCCCAACTAAAACATTCATGCCCGTGTCAATTCATTCAAAGTTGCTAAGCAATGAAGGGCCCTCCACTTGGCTATCTGGCACACTTTTTAGATCACAGATTGTGTTTCCAAGGGGTCATGTGACCGCCGTCTAAATAAGGCTACCCCCAAAATCGACCTGACAAAAACGTACGGTGCCAATAAAAAAAATCGAGGACAATTCAGAATAGGTACAACCTGAAAACGTTGACATACGAGGAAAAAGCCAAATCAGATATGTATGTAGAACAGGTTCTTTTGTTTTGCTATCTTGTGTATTTCTTGTGTTATATCATTTCTATTGATGCAGATATTGATCGCATAATAGGTCAAAAAGGGGAGGTGTTTGCGTCAATGTTGAGGGTATCATGACAAAAAGCGCTGTATTTAGGCAATGCCCGTTGCGTTGCTTTGCAACTTTCAGGAGTTCATGCCTTATCACGAGACATACTTGTCATTGTTATTTTTACACCCCCGGTATAGGGGTGTGTATAGGTTTCACTCGATGTGTTTGTGTTCGCAAGTAGATCTCAAGAATGAACGGACCGATCGTCACCAAACTTGGTGAACAGGTTCTATACATTCCTGAAACGGTCCTTACAAAAATTGGGACCAGTCAAACACACGGTTAGGGAGTTATTGGTGGATTAAAATCATACAAGGCCTGGTTTTGACGGACACCCCCGTTGGTCAAAGGGAAATAACCATTCTCACTGCCACCAACTGAGAAGGTTATTTCCCTTTGACGGGGGTGTAGTTCCTTTCGGAGGAATTTCTTGTCTTGTTCATGACTTTATTGTGCCATCGCCGGTAAATTCGGGTTACTTCCTCCCAGTGGAACGTAAGCAGCAACAGAGTCGCGCCACCCAGGTGTGTGCGTGAGTAGGTATAATCAGTCACCTGCACTTGTGGCAACATGACCGAGGTCTTTTACGTGCCATAGTGGTGACACGGGGTTGGAACATGGATACCGTCTCTGAGTCTGCACATCAAGTTGATTCATGTCCGTCCCGGCCCGGATTCGAACCCGTGACTCGCAGATCACAAGTCCAGTGATCTACCGACTGTTTTTATCAGCAATTCCCAATCCTACTTCAAGAAGATTCACTGACCACAGTCATGGCGATTATTCATTGTGACCGAGAAATACAATTGTCTTTTCTTGTCTTGGTCTGCGCTATGTAATGTCATACAGGTTGGCTTTTACCGACACCAGTCGAACCCGCCCTGTACTGTGATGAATGTCGGCGAGCCCATGACTTACTGGTCTCGGTACAACATAGATTCAGCGTGTTTCAGTTCTTTGGGCCGAACTGAATGTGTGCATATCGCTTTGCGCGACGTGTTATTTAACTTGTTGTCCCCCAACTTCTGTTCTCCCGTAAAAGACACCTTCCTTATGACCATGTACGGCATCCTACTTCTGTGGAGGGTTTGACGTGTGATTAAAGCATTCGAGTTTCCGTTTAACAAATACCAAATAGGAACACATTAGCTTCTTAATACTCCAAGTAAAGAATGTTTGTCTAATTTTGCAGAATGGCATTGCATTCACTTACGACACATAATTATGCAACAAACACGTTCCCAAATCAGCATAGTCAGAATAGTGATTGTTGGTATGTACCCAAGCAGAAGGTGGATGCTCTTGCTGTACCAAGAGCCTGGATACATTTATTGCGGTGCACGTGCTTCCCAACACAAGAAGGTTTGTTTATTTGTTGTTCGTAGTTGTGTCTTGTCTCGAGAAGCCAGGAGGTCACGTGAGACCGTTTCAGCATAGTTTGTATTTTATGTGTTGATCTCGGCCTACTCTTTGAACACTATCCAACTTTAAGGCGTTTTAAAGTAAAAAGTAGAAGTTTCTTTAACAACTGGTGTTTTTAGAGGCTATACTTTTCTTAAACGTCTTGATCTATTTTTGTTTAAAGTACAAAAACAAGTCCGGGGTAGGTCCCGTCGGATTTCAAGAAGGTTTTGTCCCTTTAAGTCCCAGACCAAAGACTGTCAACAGCAGCCAATTACATCTCAAACTAGAACGCACAGAAGTGGTGTCCGATTACAACTCAAAACGAGAACACACACAACCATCGATCGCCCACGCGCCGCTGTCAGTGACAACTCTACATCCGGGCCACACAAACCAACATGGCCGCCATTGCTGATCGGGCTGAAAGACGGGCGAGGCATTCCAAGCCGGGCTTGCGGTCTCCCTCGCCGTATCTCGCTTGTTGGCGGGGAGCTGGCGACGTGAACGGCAGACGATGCTCTATTAGAATGTCCGTGGATAAGCCAATAGGCGCAGAGCGGCGCTGAGCATTCCACTGGGCCCTTGGCGTCAAAGGAATGCCGGTCCCTAGGATGAGCGGAGAGGTGAGGTAGCGAGACTTTCCCACGTTCTGTTTCGGGTCGCACTGCGGAAGTGATATAAAGATTGGGGCGACAGGTCGCAGGGAGGGTTGTAGATCGGATGATGTCGGTGATATATCGTTTTAGTTGCTCTTTGTTGTTGTTGCTGCTTCTTTTTCTCTGTGTGTTCTCATGGTCTGCTTGTTTTCCTTGGTTTTTTTCAGGTTTTTTTTCATTTATTTTCTCCTTCCTTTCTTGTTTCAATGGATGGTCATCGATTGTTTTGTTTGTGTTCCCTCATAGCTATAGTCGCACCGGTTGAAGAGACGTCAGAAACAACAACCAACCAATCTTGTTTTGTTTTCTTGTGTTGTTTCTTGCAACAACAACAAAATTCCATAGCTCGATATACAGGTAAGTGTTAACATCGAATGCGGTATTACCATTGGTGGGTTATATAAATATATATAGCCTTCGTGTGAAGACAGGTAGACACAGAGTCATACATACGTACGTACATACATACATACATACATACATACATACATACATACATACATACATACATACATACATACATACATACATACATACATACATACATACATACATACATACATACATACATACATACACACACACACACACACACACACACACACACACACACACACACACACACACACACACACACACACACACACACACACACACACACATACTTACGTACGTACGTACGTACGCACGCTTACGTACGCACGCACGCACGCACGCACGCACGCACGCACGCACGCACGCACGCACGCACGCACAGACAGACAGACAGACAGACAGACAGACAGACAGACAGACAGGCATGCATGCATGCATGCATGCATGCATACATACATACATACATACATACATACATACATACATACATTCATGCATGCATGCGTACCGCGTACAAACAGAGAGAGAGAGAGAGAGAGAGAGAGAGAGAGAGAGAGAGAGAGAGAGAGAGAGAGAGAGAGAGAGAGAGAGAGAGAGAGAGAGAGAGAGAGAGAGACTTAGACTTAGACTTAGACTTAGAACATTTTATTGACATAAAGGGTAAACATTTTAAGCCAAGGGCCTAATCTTACAACGTGCCCTTTACATTCACACTAACACATCCGCACGCATATAAACAACATAATATAATGAATTCATATAGGCATAACATGTCTAGAGACACTGACACTGACACTGACACTGACACAGTTTAATTGAATATGGGCCTACAGCCCCTTTCAATGGGGGGGGGGGGGGTACACATGAATCACAGGAAAAAATAGAAAACATGATATTTAAACGTATGCAAAATACACAGTGGTTTGTTCCTAGCTTTCCTCTATCTATAATCTTGCGCATCAATGCTGCCTGATATATACATACAACCGAACAATAAATACAGCAACAACAAAACCTTCAGCGACAATTAATCCTCATTATTATTTAACATTGACAATCTTAACTGAAATGCAAAAAACAAAAACTTTGCTAAATCTACAATTGTTTCTGTGTCTTGTTTTTTAAACATGGTAATCATACTGCCCAACTGATCACCAACACTTAAAAACTGTGCTAAATACTTTATTCTTAACTCACAATATGTTTGGCATTCAAACAAAAAATGGATTTCGGTCTCTAATTTATCTTCACAAAAGGGGCAACACTTGTTTTCTGTTGAATTTTGGAAGCGATATCTGTGGATATTTATCTGTGAAACGCCCATTCTAAATTGAGCGATGACATTTCTGTACACATCTTTCCATACAATGTCCACATAACGTTCTTTTTCAAAACAGGCTTTATATTTTCCATACAGTGATAGGCGCTCACTCGAGTCCAAATGATTACGCCAATCATGACAGAAGGAACTGCAGAGCCTCTCCTTCTAGAGAGAAACAGAGAGAGAGAGAGAGAGAGAGAGAGAGAGAGAGAGAGAGAGAGAGAGAGAGAGAGAGAGAGGGGGGGAGAGATAGAGATAAAGAGATAGAGTCAGAGAGAGAGAGAGAGAGAGAGGGACAGAGATATATAGAGAAAGAGAGAGAGAGAGGAAGAGAGAGAGAGGGGGGGAAGATACAGAGATAGAGAGAGATAGAGAGAGAGAGGAACAGAGAGAGAGAGAGAGAGAGAGAGAGAGAGGGAGGGACAGAGAGAGAGAGAGAGAGAGAGATATAGGGAGAGATAGGTAGAGATACTGAGAGAGGGAGACACACACACACACACACACACACACACACACACACACACACACACACACACACACACACACACACACGATATTCCACTTCGAGGTGTATATTTATTTATATTCATTTAATAACATGTTACAATGTCCAAATGTACAAGTTCTTTACAATTTTGCGCTCGGCTTTTTCGCATTATATCTCCAACACAAATTGACTACATTAACGTGTATTGTGTTTACAGTCTGTGCAATGGGGCACACGGTTGTATGGAAGACTGTAAGACTCTTGCAATACCTCTAACAACAATTCATATATGCCCACATGAACGCATCAACAAACACACACACACACACACACACACACACACACACACACACACACACACACACACACACATATACACAGACGTACACATATACACAAACACACACACATTCACACACACACTACACACACACACACACACACACACACACACACACAAATACCGCCTCCATACACACACAAATACACACACACATTTACACACACGCATACCCACACACACACACACACACACAGGCGCGTTGTCACTGTGGGTTACATAATTAAAGATACATGTATTTTATATTCTCGATATATTACACGTACACGTTTGGCTGTGATCAAAGTATAAAAACGCAAAGTAACAGTGTCCAGCTTTAGTCTCAACAAATATTGGGCACACCATTTTTTTTAAACTCATGCATTTGGCAAGAAGGTTCACTGAGGACTGTCTCACACACACACGCACGCACGCACAAACTCACGCACGCACGCTCACATACACGCATACAGACACATTGACAAGCAGTCGTCACCATGTTGACAGTCTGATACGCCCAGGCAAGGAGGGTCTTATCCCGTGTAGTAGTCTCACCAGATACGAGATGGTCAGCGAGACGTTTTTACGGGAAGTACTGTGGCTTTAATGAAGATGAAACTTGGAGGGAGTGTGTGTTTAAGCACAGAGAGTGTTCGGGTCTCAGATGAGGCTAGCGGAGGAGGGGGAGTGGGGAGCAAAATTAAAAAAAGAGAAAAAAAGAAAATAACGATGTACAGTCTCTGCTGCTGTTGACGATGATTCATAGCGTGCTGTCAGTGTACGGGACCACATCAAGGGCGTCACATTCCACCGCTGCGGTTATACGATGGCTGGAGTGGTGTAGCTTCTGAAACAAAAGTGTCAAGAGTTGAAATTAATTCACAATGAGTCACGTATTGAAATACTTTTTTTTTTTTTTTTTAACTAGCCTAGTGTTCGCCTCTGCCTATCTCTTTCTGCCTATATGTCTGTCTGTCTGTCTGTCTGTCTGTCTATGTTAGTATACATATTTATGTTAGAGTATGTTTGTTTATCTGTCTGTCTGTCTGTCTGTCTGTCTGTCTGCCTGTCTGTCTGTGTCTGTGTCTGTCTCTCGGTTTAAACACCAACAACCAGAACATATACAACAACAACAACAACAACAACAACAACAACAACAACAACAACAACAACAACAACAACATCAACATCAACAACAACAACAACAACAACAACAACGATATATCATTCCATACACAAATATCATGTAGTATTTTTTAAGCGGCACCTCTCGCTATTATATTTAATTTATAAACGTGTTATTTGTCAAACTAAAACGAGATTGGAAACGCATTCCATGTCAACCATTCACGCTTTTAACTCTCTCGCGATCATACGTTGGACATATCTTATGTCTCAATCAACTCAGTGATTCCGGCGTACATAATTGCTTGAGACACCAGATATAACAAAGCCCTCGATTAACTTGTCAGCCTTGCTCAGGTAGCTGATGTTCATTTAAATATGTGCCTTCAAAAGCCTATACGTCAATTTACAAGATGGTCTGCAACAGACGGACAGTTTAACCTGCCAGTGTCGGTCAGATAGCCAATGACGTCACTGCCCAACGGGAAACGCGCGGTGGAGGTTAACGGGATTTTGTCCCGTGCATATCAGGGTTGGGAGATTAGGACAAAGTGCCAGGGTAAGGGGAGGTAATTGTTTGAACGATGGGTGTAGATGAGAGCGATATATGAGATATAGAACACAGACATTAGTTGAAGTTGTAACATATGTTGTTGTCAAAGTGTATGGGATGAAAGAATACAAGGAAACAAAGGAAACGACAGAAGAAAAAATACATGATTATAAATTCCTATGTTGCTTCTGCCTTGTAAATAGTTAAAAGTAAGTTAAACACTACATAAACTGGAAATGGTTGCATTGCATTTCAACAACATTGTTGGTTTCCCAATAATAAAAAATATATGATAATTATTAAGTTATACAACATTTACAAAGCAATCGCAATGTATCAAAAAACCACAATTGTTTGCTTGTTTTCTATTTTCATAATTCATTTAAACTTCATCTTACTACATGCATCTGTATTTTCCAAAACATTATTGTATTTTCTAGAGATTCGGAGAGAAAAAACCCACAACAACGCTTAATGTAGCGAACTTCAATTGTTTAATGGGTGTGCGATTTACAAGAAAACGAAACGCAACTATGTCTACGATGTCATTATCACGATCAATCATTCCTGCGTTACAAAGAATATCTCCACACCTTTGAAAATCTTACTCTGCGATCCGTCATTACTGCACAACAAATTCAGTCAAACCTGGAGAAAAGTAGGACAACGTAAAAAGACAAAGGCGTCACATTGTAGGTCATCCTTCGGTCAGGTAAAATTCCTCCACTGCCTAAGCTGTCACAGCAGTTCACTGGACCAACAATCGATCCTCATCTGCAAAAGTTAATCCGCATAGACCAACAAGTGATCACCCTCGCAAATAAAAGTTAATCCCAATCACTCAATAACGGATCAATGCATAGACCTCTACGTCGACTATTCACAGTGGCTTTCTCAATCTCACGCTGGCACTGAAACGCAGACAAACGATCAGTTATATCTCGCTTGGATTTACTGACAGCACAATTCGTTGGTTCCTACCCTGGTTTGTTTGTCATGCGACACCCTGCCAGTACCAGTATCGCGATGAGGGGATTTCTACTCGATTATTGATACGGGTGGGAGAGGGTTGATCGAGACTAAATTGCAGTGGTCAGGCTTAAAGGGATTGGCTTGTACTGATTAAAACAGAGGGGTCAACAGCTTGGCATGTCCAGTAAACTCTTCGCTGCACAGGCATCTTGATGGTTAAGGGTCTTGAGATGATGCGCGTGGAATTAAACGAAGCGGTAGGGGGGGTCGGCCTAAAATGGCCAAATGTTTGCTGCAGAACTTTGACACGTTGCGACTTCATTACAACGGAAGCATTCGATGAGCGACGATCGAGAAACGATACTACAGGAATTAATTCTGACGATAAGGCAGAGTAGGTTAGTTAAACGTGCTTTTTTCCCATGAAGATATCTTGTAAATCACGATAGACTCTTCAAGGCTTTGACATCCAATAGGGTTTCGCTGTCACTATGACACACTCGTAGAATGTTATAGTTTGGCTGCTTTCGGCGCAGAATGGTATTTTTTAGCTAAGATAGTTTTGTAACTCGAATTCTTTGTCAATCTGCGAAATATACTCAGCTAATATCCACTTTATCTGTACATAGTTATTATGATATATGCGTGTGGAAGGAGTGTGAAGTTTTATGCATACACCATAAAAAAAATCCTGTGCTTTGCATTTGGTAAATAAACTGTTTGACTTTGAGTTGTACATTATCAATAGTCGATCATGAGAGAGAATAAGAGAGAGAGAGAGAGAGAGAGAGAGAGAGAGAGAGAGAGAGAGAGAGAGAGAGAGAGAGAGAGAGAAAGAAAGAGAGAGAGAGAGAGGAAGAGAGAGATTGAAAGCGAGAGAGAGAGAGGGGGGAGAGAGAGAGAGAGAGACAGAGAGTCAGAGACAGAGAGAAAGAGAGAGGGGAGAGATGGAGAAAGAGATAGGAGGAGGGAGAGATTGAGAGTTGCAGACAGGCAGACAGAGACAGACAGATCGAAGGAAAGAGAGAGACAGATAGAGCGAGCCAGTCATTGTAAGACAGCCAGACAGCCAGACAGCTAACCAGCTGGCCAGCAAGTCAGCCAGCTAGCCAGCCAGACAGACAAGCAGATGAATCGTAACAGCAAAATACGTAATGTATCAACACCAATTGACCGCTAATCAGAAATGAGGTCCACTGAGTAGAGTACGGCATCACTGTTGTGGTGCTTTGTGCGATGTGTTTGTTGGTCGTGGTGGGGTTTGTTGACATGCGAGCCAAACTTGGCTGCCTCTCTCCTCCCTCTACCCAAACTGCCCCATTACTTGCGATAATCTTTAATCTGTCGTGGTTGAAAATGGGACACCTACTCATACGCATCTTGCGACGATAAGCCCATGAGAAAAATCACGAAATTGTTTTGGTTTTTCTCAAGTTCAATGCACTGGAATAACGATATTTGAGTTTTAGGTTTCAGAGATTTTTACGAATTCAGTGGAGACTTTGTAAGCATATTAGGGGTATTTCAATGAGCAGAATCGCGACAGTTGCTTGGGTTTTTTTCTCTCAAATTCAATGCACTGGAATAAAAATATTTCAGTGTTAGGTTTCAGAGTTTTTTACGAATACAGTGGAGACTTTCTTACTATAATAGGGGTATTTCTATCGCCTTTTGTTTTATCCACATCACCTTCTTTTGGTCGTTTGAACAAGGAAATAATAATTGACCCGCCATCTTGAGGTTGAACATCTATTCGTTGGCGGGCCATTTGCAATAATGTATTCATCCATCCATCCATCCATCCATCCATCGATTAAGATGGTAATTAAAATCATTTTTTTATCCAAAATGATTGTCATTGAAATGTATCGACAACAGAAGTCCTAACAATGTAAAAGATATCATGTGCTAAATCACCCCAGATCTTCGCAGGGCTTTAGAATTGGATACAAAACAAACAAATAAAAAATTAAAAACATTAAATCCACAAGAGGGGGGATTGGTTGCTCGCTGATTTATACGGAAAAAGGGGGGTCTTTATCTTTAAAATTATTATGATTTTTGTAATCAGCACATTCGAAGCTGTGTCTGTATCTCTCCCTTCCTACCTCATATCGCAGAGTAATCTGCAGCCTAGCTGGCCTTGCTATATTCTGAAGAAAATTGTGTTTGCCTTTCTCACATTAACACTTCAATTCGCACTAGAAAACCTCACGATCAAACCCTTTGAAAACATTCACACACTAGATTTATCTCCTCAGCGGCGACATTCTAATTGAAATGACACCCATACCGTGCAGCCAATAGATAGAGGCTTCGAAATAACAGCGATTACGGCAAAGACAGTCGCATACCGTGTCGGTCAGTGTGGAGCGAGATGTTGAATATCCCAACTTATCTCCGGCCTTTATGAGGACGGTTCCCATCTCTCAGTGTAGTCCTCATTGCCTTAACCTTAACAGAACCAGGCGTCATTGTCCAGCTGGATTGACTGGAGATCGCTCGGAACATCAGGTATTTGTAATCGCTCAAACAGGGATCGAACTTATTCAAACGTCTGAGAAAACAGGGTTTAAAAAGCGAGGGAGTCTTAAAATGGGGGTGGGTGTGTGGGTGTGTGGGTGTGTGGGGTGTGGGGGGGGGGGAGGGGGCGTTAAAGGAGGGGGTCCAATGTAAATGCTCAATACTTACAACGACTTTATGACTAGTCATGAACGTAGGTTTCTTCTTCGTGACCAACAGAGGATATGGACTAAAATGATACTCTTGTAGAAAGGACACCCATACCTTAAACAGCCAATGGATGCAAGCTTCACAATGACTATACGACTAGTTGTGAACGTAGGGTTCTTCCCCGTGATCAGCAGAGGTTATGGACTCATCAGCAATCACGCTGGGCCTGTGAGGGGGTGGGCAGGCCGCGAGAGATAGCTGACGATCGTTTCCACGAGTTGCAGCCACGCCGTTGTTGACTCAACTCATCCCTGTCAGATTGGCAGCGCTCTGGTCGCTTGTTCCCAGGCCCTCATGACTCCACTGATGTCATTCGTTAAAGCCATCTCAGTTACGGAATGTTGGGACACCTCAATGTTTAGGTGTTTTGTGTGTGTGTGTTCTTTGTAAAGCACAGGGATAGAGGGGACGGACTGGTTGTCTTATGAGATCGTTAAAATCATATCAGTTATGGATTTTTGGAATAAAAAAAGCAATAATTGTATGGTAAGGGAACGTTTGGTTATTGACAAAACAAAGCAATATATTTACAGTACGTCGACTCAGCGGTCTCTTGAGTTGACAGACGGACACACACTTATGACACGATTATAATATATATGTTTTTGAATTACAGATTTTTGAGACAACTCTGAGTTTGTTTTTCGTGTTATTTAGCACAAGAGAAGTGGGGGTGGACTGGCTATCCTATGAGATCGGTAAAGGTTTAAAACGATTGTATAAATAACCGCCGTTCCCCCCACAGACTTTTTTCACTTTGTACTGTTTAGTCGTACATTTTTAACAAATTTCCCGCGAAGTTACATATGGTTTAAACAAATTGCATTCATATACATGTATGACAAATCACAATACTTGCAGCAATACACACACAAACATCCTTACAAAACAGCGCAACAAGTTAAACACTTATGATAAGTGTTCACATTTAGTCTTACTAAGTGTTTCATAGCGGGATATAAGCCTAGTGAATACAAAGTGAAATCAAATCTTCTGTTAATACCAGTATAAGACTATCAATGTAAGCCAAGTAGACCGGACGCAGGTGAAGGAACAATAGAGAGAGGAGAACGTGAGTAAGGGGGCACAAAGGAGGAAAAACAAAACTGAACACAGAAAAAAAAACCTGGCATTTGAAGATGATAAATGTTTTTTTAACGCCCTCGCGGTTAAACCATTAGGGGCATATGAAAAAGCAACCATTTAATTTATGTGACTTTTAGCGTGGGGGATGTTTCAGCAGAGGTCAAGCAAGGGCGTGTATACCTGTCAGGACAGATTATCGCGTGGCATGCCACAGTTTGGTAAGGGGGAGGGTCCCGGGTGAAATGTTTGCCACAACACTAAACTGCAGACACCACGCCGCGTTCTCCTGAGTTGCAATCATCATCATAGACATGGCTCTGGTTGCAAGTATAATTAGATCTCGGATGGCATTATTTACTTGTACAGCATGAACGAAAATAAGTTAAAATGAAATTGAATGAACAAATAAATGAATGAATAAACATATATAAATGAATAAATAAACAAATGAATGAATGATTAAATAAATGAATAAATAAATGAATAGCTTAATAAATCGATAAATCAATAGATAAGTAAATCAAACATTGAATCAACAAATACATAAAAACAATACATAAATTCATAAATGATTAAATAATTAAATACATAATTAAATAAATACATAATGTAATAACTAAATAAATAAATCAGTAAATAAGTACATTAATAGGTCAATAAATACATACATAAATTAATAAATTAATAACATTATTAGATGAATGCATGCAGATGTGATAAGGAGCAAACACAAAGAAACATAAGGACGTTATAACACGAACTATTGAATGCATCGATGTGTCTGAGCAGGCCGACTTTGGAGCAAGCACAAAACAAAAGCGAGTTTCAGGCTTATAGTCAGTGTTGACCAATGTCAAGAGACTCAACTGACAGGCCGTGCAGACACGCAGTGGACACCACAACACACGTCCACCCATACTGACCACTGTCCGGTGTCACGATTTCATCTTTCGCCTGTGTACATACTTCCCCCTCGACATATACTCAAGACTGAAATGTTGTTTCCTGGTAAAATTAAGAAGTAAAATTATTTATGGACGAAAAGCATGTCAGTTTCTTGTATGTGAAGAAAATTGGTGGTAAATTTTAATAGATTTCACCCCCAAAATCGAATTCTTTGAAAACGTGTACTGAGTGGTTACGTCCCTTGAGTAAGAAGGAAAACATTTTAGGATGAATCACATTTCTAAGTTAAATAAAACAAATTGGTTGGACAAATTTGGCCCCATGAATGTAAAGTACACAAGGTCGCTCATCATTACTATCGAAGGGTGTTTTTTTGTTCAGTGTAGAGTTTATACTAGATCAACGAGGCCGAGAAGCGAAATATCAACACGGCGAAAGATGAAAACGTCACACCGGCAGTCAGACACACATCACACAGAAGCTGCCGCCACCAGGACACCCCACTTGGTCAGTCCCTCTTCACATTCCGCCACCTATGTCCGCCACTCTTCAGGGGAGCGAATTCTTGGCACAGTGGAACCTCCCTCGCCCCCCCCCCCCACCCCCCTCCCTCCCTCCGCCGCACAACCCCCTTCAAAGTCCTCCCGATTTAAACTGTCATCTCTTGGAGGCCTTTTATTCTCTCCGTTTTTGTTTTAAAGGTATACTATCTTTCCCGTAAAATGTGTCAGAACTGGCCAGGCTTGTCACACTTTGGAGAAGATCGTCCCACTGCTTGGACAAAAACCACCCCGCCCCCATTATGAAATAAAACCCACCAACAGATTAAAGACATAATTGTATTTAATAAAAACATGTTTTGTGAGAGTTTGTGTCGATAAGGTCTATAAAAATACCACATTTTACTTTCAGACCCTTTCAACACAAATGGTAAAAGAAGGGTTTCACTGCACGACTGAGAGGAGCATATGAGCCATATCTCTTGAAAATCTTCTCGAGAATTTCTTCTACTGTTAAGAAGAGTGAATTCTCAGTATGACAAAGGAGATGATATCTCATGAACAGCTCCTGCTGATAGGGTGTCATCGTCGTCAAATGTGAAGAGCATTTTTACCGCATTGTTTTGGGGTTAAGGCCAAAAAAAAAAATTGTCTGTTTCTGGTCACCCGACCGACCCTAAATTTCGGCGCCGACCCTAAACTTTTTTTTTCCAAACTCAAAAATTTTTTTTTTTTTTTTTTTTTGGTGGTAAAGGACAGGGTGAGAAAATGAACAACAAAAACGTGTGAAAACGAAAGTCCGCTGACGATTTGTAAATGTGTTGAGTGTCTTGTCTCTATGTATAGTGAATCCAGTCTCTTTGCGCGATTTTTAAAGTTAGTTTTATTGGTCTACATTTGGGGTAAAAAAAATAAAATAAAATAAAAAATAAAAATACCGACCTACCGACCCTATTTTTTTTAGCCATGTCACCAGAAACAGACAATTTTTTTTTGGCCTAAGAATTGATGTTGTATTGTTGTGGATTAAAGATTGATGTCGTCAGGCGACCCTCTCAAGCTGTTCTTCAGGCGTGACAGTTCAGAAAATGTATCAGTTTATTTATTTGTCTATTCAATTTATAATGAATTTTGTATACAAACATGTTGAAGAATTTTGTATACTGTATTTGTTTATCTTATGTAGTATTTGATAAATAATAACTTTATTTAACATTTAGTTCATTGATTTTTCATTTATCTTAGAGGAGGGGGGGGGGGGACGACAATGTTCACAAATATTCTTATTAATTTTTTCTTCGACCTGGAGGTGGTAGGGAGGGGGGGGGGTGCTACATACATTGATAAATAGATTTTTGTTTAAGAAAAAGAAAAGGATAAATAAATAAATAAATAAATAAATAAATAAAAGCAATTGATAATATAATAAAGAAAAAAGAAAGAAAGAAAGAACAAAAGAAACAAATGAATAAATGAAAAAATATATATAAATACAATCGAGAAATGAATAAATAAATAAATAAATAAATAAATAAATAAATGAATAAATAAATACAGACATAAATAAATAAATAAATAAATAAACAAAAACGCAACGGGTTTGCAAATGAGATGAAGTAAACAGTTGCAGAAAAATGTGTGTGATGGGAGGCGGGGGTGCACAGACATGTCCTTCAATGTAAATGTTTTTCTTGTATTGTGCATTCATTCGCGAGGCCCAAAGTAATATCCTGTGATTTTGTGTCGGTTCGTAACAAACCGTAATTTGGGGAATAAGTTTGCAAATCAGGAAAAACCGTTAGGAGAAAAACAAAATAGGAAAATAACTATTTAGATGTTTTGAAATTGGTCAATTTCAATCACAGTTCTTAGAGGAAGAGGGAAACAGAAGGAAAAAAACCCAAACATTTGTAATGCAAATTGCATGATCAAACATCAAAATGTTTTAATGTAATTGTGTGGAGCTTTCTTCTCTTTATTTGGTGTTTAACGTCATTTTTAACCACAAAGGTTATATCGCGACGAGGGAAAGGGGGGAGATGGGATAGGGGAAAGGGGCGAGATGGGATAGAGCCACTTGTTAAGTGTTTCTTGTTCACAAAAGCACTAATAAAAAAATTGCTCCAGGGGCTTGCAACGTAGTACAATATATGACCTTACTGGGAGAATGCAAGTTTCCAGTACAAAGGACTAAACATTTCTTACATACTGCTTGACTAAAATCTTTACAAACATTGAATATATTCTATACAAGAACCACTTAACAAGGGTAACAAGGAACTTAGTCGATAAATATCGACAGGGGGCCGACAAATGGTTTAAATGGGAAATGTGTGTATATGGGTGTGGGTTTGAAACAAACAAACAAACCAACCCATGTGAACCCCGGGCCGCAGGCCTTCGATGTAGTGATTGAAAAAAAAGGATGTTCTCAAATGGTTCAATTCTCATTTGGTCTGATTCTCAAATGGTACCGGTATACTCCCCCCCCCCCCCCCCTGGCCGCAGGCCTAGGAGTAAAATTTTTATAGACACTGACCTTCTTCCCAGGGGTCATTGACCCAGTTTTAGCTATGAGAGGTGGTTCGCCCAGAGGCTGTAGAGTATACTGGGGCGGTCTCTTTGATGTCTTGAGAGGAAACTTGGCCAGGGTAGTACATGCACCAGAACTGGTGGACACCAAGGACAAACATGAAATCGAAGCAGTTTGCTTTCAGAGAGAACGGTCGTCAGCAACTCAAACTTCTCTGTTTTCTTTTTTTTTTTAAATCTGACTTTCTTTGTGGCCCCCTGACTCCGCCCCCCTCCCTCTGTAAGGACCCCCCTCCACAAGGACCGATTTTTGTCAACATTTTAAAGGTCGCTAGAGAGGGGTTCCACTGTATGACCTAACCGCTACTGGCAGACGGCCTCAATCTTCACGCGCAAAGACGAGATTAATAGGTGCTCGGTTTTGGTATTTTGAATTACATTACATTAAACCTTTGTTGAGTTTCATGGTCATGGCAACAGCCATAATAATATTACATGATGTATAATATCATATTTCAGCATATGTGAATTACATGTCATCATACTAAACTGTCATACATTTTTATTCCTACATTATTCTGATTGATCACAACCAAACCTACTATCATTGGACACATCCAAATGCAAGCGCCTGTTCTTGACAATTTCTCTCTGATCTAAATATAAAATCAGTGCAATTTCCTGGGTCGGGCTTTGCCACAGACACTCACGGTTTGGCCTGTAGGTAAAATGTACAATGTATTTTCTGATTTGTGCACAAAAGCTTTTTTTCTTTTTTCTTTTTTTTAACATAGCAATGTTTAATGTCACTGTATGTTTAAAAGACCATGGTCATATTTGTAAAAAAAATGTTAAATTAGAAAATAAATAACATTTTGGTTCATGATTTTTCCTACACCTGTGCTAAAAATAAGAAATAAAAATGTCGGGTATATAAGTCACTCAAATACAGGTAGGTATGAATGGCTCGGTTTGAGTTTGTTGCAGTTGACCCTGCACAATGCGACATATCATGTTTTTGTTGAACAATTTTGACGTCACCCCTCCCATAGGGTGACGTATTTCACAACTTCCTGTGTTACACAAACTCTGTGATGACCAATTTTGACGTCACCCCTCCCATAGGGTGACGGATTTCACAACTTTCTACAGATGAACAATTTTGACGTCACCCCTCCCATAGGGTGACGGATGTCACAACTTCCTGTGTACACAAACTGATGACGTATTTCACAACAAAATGGCGCTGCCCATGGTCAACTTCGAAACTAACCGTATAGAATGGGGGCGTCCTCGCCCCCATAATAAGTGAAGAATGTTATGGGTGAGAAAAGGAAAGTAAAAGGACTTTGGGGAGTCAGAAATAAAGAAACAAGAAAAAGATCCTAATTAGGTTCACGGCATCGAGAGTGATGCGACCTTCTCCCAGAAGTCAGTAGAGAAGGCTCCCCCATCCACCACCCGGGGGACGCGCCTCTACGCCAATTAGGGGGCGCGAGGGGTGTGAAGCTGTGCTGGTGTCTTATTGGGGTGTTTCTCTGTTTGTTGATGTGTTGTGTAATGCGTATGTCTGTCTCTTTGTTTGTTTGCCTGTGGTCATTTAGTTTCTTAACCGCCGTCATAATAATATTATTCAGGTAACATTGAAAGATGAAGGGGATGGTGCATGCAACACAACATAGCTGTCGCAGTGAATATAGCTTGACTCGTTCAGTCACACCTGGCTAGGTTTTAAGCCTGTACTCTTCGCGAGGTAATCCGACTGACCATACCCCATACCGGTCACTATCTCTCGCGGCACACGCCCATCAGTTAACTTAATCAGATTATCTTCATTCCTTGAAATCAGGCGATATCCCACCAAAACAAAACAAGAGGATCTCGAAACCACAACACTTTCTCTCCCTTTCATAAGGCTTGAGGCACTTGATACATAACCATACACAATGCCTCTCTCGGCTACTTGCCTTTGTGAAGAAAGAGACATAACACTACCCCCCCCCCCCCCCCCACACACACACACATACATACACACACCCTAAAAACCCTCCAAATCTCGATATATCTGATTGTTAATGTACACAGTACCAATATCTGCTGCCTGCCCCCCCCCCCCCACTCCTCCCTCATAACCCCCCCCCCCCTCCCAACCAATACCCCTTACCAGTAATAGTACTGGGTGGTCGAGTGGTAACGCACTTGCGCTCGGAAGCGAGAGGTTGCGAGTTCGACCCTGGGTCAGGGCGTTAGCAATTTTCTCCCCCCTTTCCTAACCTAGGTGGTGGGTTCAAGTGCTAGTCTTTCGGATGAGACGAAAAACCGAGGTCCCTTCGTGTACACTACATTGGGGTATGCACGTTAAAGATCCCACGATTGACACATGGTCTTTCCTGGCAAAATTGTATAGGCATAGATAAAAATTGTCCACCAAAATACCCTTGTGACTTGGAATAATAGGCCGTGAAAAGTAGGATATGCGCCGAAATGGCTGCGATCTGCTGGCCGATGTGAATGCGTGATGTATTGTGTAAAAAAATTCCATCTCACACGGCATAAATAAATCCCTGCGCCTTGAATATGTGCGCGATATAAATTGCATAAAAAATAAAAAAATTAATTTAAAAAATCCCTGCGCTTAGAACTGTACCCACGGAATACGCGCGATATAAGCCTCATATTGATTGATTGATTGATTACCCATACCCTCTCCACACATACACTCCACTTCCCAAATGTCGGCGGATCTGATTCATCAACATACACATTGCCTCTCTAGGCATCTCGCTTTCATAGAGAAGGAGATAGACCCGGAATACACTGTTCTTGACAGGGATAGTGAGGGAACGATGCGTTTTCGGCGCGACCACAACATGGTGGAATAGATGCAAGGAAAAAAGCACAATATTATGGATAGTTATGATGGGACAGAATGTACGTTTGGTGACTGTGAACCTATAGATATCCTAGAAGTATCAAGAATCAGTTTTCGCTTTTTGTATGTTTGTGTTTTGTCTTAAAAAATATGAGTGTGTGTATGTGTGTGTGTGTGTGTGTGTGTGTGTGTATGTGTGTGTGTATGTGTGTGTGTGTGTGTGTGTGTGCGTGCGTGCATGTGTGTGTATGTGTGTGTGTGTGTATGTGTGTGTGTGTGTGTGTGTGCGTGTATGCGTGTATGCGTGCGTGCATGAATGCGTGCTAGCATGTACGCATGTTTGCGCTCGTGCGCGTGTGCGTTCGTGCGAGCGCGTGTTTGCGCGTGCGTGCGTGCGTGTGTGTTTGTGTGTGTGTGTACTTGCGTGCATGTTTTGCATTCGTGTACACCTGTCTGCGTTCGTGCAAGTTGCGTCCGTGCTTGCGAGCGTGCGTGTATGTGTGTGCGAATGTGTGTCCGCCTGTCTTTCTATTCTGTGCCAATTCCTGTCTACATCAGTGTCTCCGTGTTGCCAAAAGTAGCGACGAGAAGAGACTCAAACATTGGACAAGGACAGGTAGCGCAGCGGATCGCTTTTTGCAGCAGTCGCGTGTGAGAATTTCTCTTTGATGTCCCCGCAGAGAGGAGGGGGCGGTGAGAGCATAATCAGACCTAAGTGTGTATGTTTGTCACTTTCCACTTCAGACTATGGCGCCGCTGGTTGACGGTTTGAAGTGAAGAAGATCTTGAGATGACAACACTTTCACTGTTACCGAAAGTCTGAATTTTGGGCTGGATTTGCAGACCAGAAGACAGAGATTAAATGGATTTTAGAGTGAGTCAAAATCAAAGTGACGTTTTCGATACGAAACAAACCGCGACTCGAAACAATTTCTATTGCTTTGTGACTGGCACAATGTTAAAACGATTTACTCATTCTTGTTGTTTTGGGTTTTTTTGTAACGTTTTGGTCAGTTCCACACAACGATATAATTATATTGACTAAAAGGCTATAGTTAATCTTGAATTTTGTGTCAAAAATGTAATTATTGATTTTTTTTAATTTCAGCATCATACAGAATAATGCAAAAACTGACAGCAGAGCTAAATATGATAAAACAGAAAACAAGAAAAAGAAAAACAAAACAAAAACAAAAACAAAAAAATGTAGGCTACCGTGTATTCTTTCTTGTTTTTAATTTTTTAATTTATTTTAAGGAAGTATACTTTTTATTGAATTTATTGAAGTAGAAAAAACCACAAAATAACAGACATGATGTTTACGCTTTCTTTCTCTCGTCATTTATTTCCTCCTGCCTGTTGTAATGACTGAACTGTACTTGTGAGGTTTGTTTACGTTAAGACGTGCACAGAAGCTTGGACATTAAAGCCTGGTTGATTAGGCCAAAAAAAAAAAAAATAGGTCTGTTTACGGTAACATAGGCCAAAAAAATAGGGTCGGTAGGTCGGGAAGTTTTGTTTTTTTTTTTTTTTTTTTTCTCCAAAAAACCATATTTTTACGTTATTTTGCAAAAAAAACAAAGATTTTTTTTATTTTTTTATTTTTTTCCCCCAAATGCCAAAAAAAGTCTAGGGTCGCGCGAAAAAAATAGGGTCGGTCGGGTTACCGTAAACAGACCTATTTTTTTTTGGGCCTTATCATATTAGTAGTGATATTCTTTGTATTTCGTCATTCAAGCGGTAGTAAACAATAACAACTTACAGAGAGAAAAAAACAGACACAAGAGCACCCAAAAGAATAACAGATAATAATTTGAAGTTACCGATGAATGTGTGGGCGAAAGAACGAATGAACGAATGAACAAGTATATGAATGAATAGATGTATTTTTTAAGAAATTAACCACCTGAACGAGTGAGCACACAAAGGAAGGAGCGAACAAACAAACGAACGCGCGAATGAATAATCAATTAAAGAAGGAAGTAAACGATATTGAAATATATAACTGCAGGAAGATACTCTTGGTGCATGAAAAGGAGTGGAATTACCTCCACAGTTAAATTCAAAATATTGCCAATACTGCTTCAGAAACTTTGATCTATCGTCCCCTAGCTATCTTTCTGACCTTCTTGATGTCTACTCCCCCTCTCGCTCCCTAAGATCCTCCGCAGACACCCGCCTTTTTAGGATACCATCAGCACGCACCAAAACATATGGCCAGCGCACCTTCTCCTACCAGGCCCCATCCATCTGGAACCAACTCCCGCATTCACTCAGGCACTCCACATCTATGCAATCATTCAAAACCTCACTCAAAACACACCTCTTCCCTCACTAGTCCGTTAATGACCACACATCACCCTCTCCTGCTGGTCCTTGATCTGTCTCTTTCTTTCTCCTTCTTCTTCCCTTTCCAGCTCTATTCTTCTTCTCTCAACAAACTTTATGTATCCAATACTTTATTTATTTATTTACGACTGTTTTTCCGTCTAGAATGCATGTGCCTGTAGTTGGTATGAGTGAGTGCGTCGCGTTCTCGCTGTGCGCCTGTCTGCGAGTGTATGAGTCCTTGTCGATTTGTGTTTCGTATAATGTTCACTATGTATTTTATATTTTGTAAGCGCCTAGGGCTATATTTAGATTAGGCGCACAAATGTTCATAATAATAATAATAATAATTAATGTATCTATGAATGATCGTTAACTTCAGTCAATTGCTTGGTATTAGTATAGGCGCGCTAGCTTCTACAGTAATAAGATAAATTGACAGGAATAAAGATAGAAAGAAAGAAAGAAAGGAAGAAGAACAATTAACGGTACTAAATAAAAGCAGACAGAAACAAACGTCAGAAAGAAATCATAAAGGAAAGAAAGCAAGTACGTAACAAAGACAGAAACAGGTTAGAAAGCAAGTTACAACGACAGAAAACGAAAAAAAAAAGGGAGAAAGATAAGACGAAAAGTAAGGACAAAAAGAAAAAAAGAAAGACATAAATACACGAATAACATAAATCGGACAGGAAATAAACACACCAATAAATCAATCAACAATTAATTAATAAATCAACAAGTCATTCAATAAGTATATTAATAAGTCAAAAAGCAAAGCAATAAACGAGTAAATAAAACAAACCTAAAAAAACTAAATTAATTAAAATAAAATAGATCAATTAGTATAAGTAACCAATAAATCGACAAGGAACTTAATAAATGTTTAAAGACTGAAACAATGTGGAAGGACAGCTAATGAAGAAATCCAGAGAGAAAAAAATGACAGAAGAGATTTGAGAATAAACAGCGAAGTGCTGATCAGATAATGTTTAAGAGTAGATCATGCGCTTTGCAAAATATCATTTGATCTTCCCGCGCGAGCGTGTGTTGTCTCTTATTTTATTGGCTCCACTTACAGCAAAGGCGTTACCGCTATTTCGTCTTCGTGTCTAAATTGACTTCTGTTTAGCTCCCAATAAAATCCGAACTAGATAGATTTTTAACACTCAAAATGAAGACTCACCCGACAAGATATAACTATGAGTGGAACGTAATGCAAAACACGTACACTGACCATCTTTCTAGGAAGAAAGATTCAACTCATATTCTCACTGTTGTTCGTTTGTTGTTTGTGTTCGTTCATTAAACAGAATTAGATTAATGTGCATAATTATAATCTATTGTTTTTAATTTAAACAAAAGTGGACACGTCAGTAACCAGGTTATATTTTTCTTTTTAATATTTCGGCAAACTGCCTTCTTCAGGTTGTTAGTATGAAAGTATGACACGTTGTTTTTCTATCGAATTTGTAAAAAAAATTTAAACACAAAGTCATGTTTAAATGTGTTTGTAATCCAGTAAGAGAACGCGTTTTGGTTAAACACATAGAAGACAATGTTATGTCCAGGGGGTGGTGTAGTTACTTTTTTGAACACATTATTGAATAATTCAGATACTAATTAACGTATTCAAAATACTAGGCACATCATGAGAATGTTTGTCATGGGTTAAAGCAGAGCCATACACGCAGACAATCATAAAACCGATTCAAGGTTAACATTAACACTTTTCGAAACAGAGAGCATCAAGACTGGTAGACAGGTAAACAGAAAAGTCGGTAGACAAGTAAAACAAAATATTGTGTTCAAAACACCAACACCACCCCACCCCCCCCCCCCCCAACCTCTACCACAACGACCCCATACACACTCATTCTCTCTCTCTCTCTCTCTCTCTCTCTCTCTCTCTCTCTCTCTCTCTCTCTCTCTCTCTCTCTCCCGCTCTCTCTTTCTCTCTCTCTCTCTTTCTTTCTCTCTCTCCCCCCTCTCTTTCTCTCTCTCTCTTTCTTTCTCTCTCTCTCTCTCGCTCTCTCTTTCTGTCTCTGTCTCTCTCTCTCTTTCTTTTTCTCTCCCCCCTCTCTCTCTCTCTCTCTCTCTCTCTCTCTCTCCCGCTCTCTCTTTCTCTCTCTCTCTTTCTTTCTCTCTCTCCCCCCTCTCTTTCTCTCTCTCTCTCTTTCTTTCTCTCTCTCTCTCTCGCTCTCTCTTTCTGTCTCTGTCTCTGTCTCTCTCTTTCTTTCTCTCTCCCCCCCCCTCTCTCTCTCTCTCTCTCTCTCTCTCTCTCTCTCTCTCTCTCTCTCTCTCTCATCCTCCACTCACCTGGAAAACGTGGAATTCAACGGGTAGACTCCCTGCCCGCTGTTCTCGGGGTAGGTCTGTGTCCACTGCGAGCCCGACCCCGCCACTCCCCCCACACCCGCCACACTCCCCACCCCGCTGTACACCCCCGAGTTGACCGCAGAAGGGGAGGTAGCGGCCGGGTACCCCGAGGACTGGTGGTACCACTTCAAAAACGGGTTGTTCATGCTCTGACGAAGTAGCGCCTCGTCTAGTCTGTAAGCCCTTCGCTCAGCTTCTGTGTAAGGAGAATACATCGTCGCTGCTGGCGCAGCAAAACCTCCCACGCCCAAAGAACTCCCTGCAGCAGCAGCAGCCGCAGCAGCCACCCCGGAAGCCGTAGCGGCTCCGAGGTAGCCGTTGGTGAACTGGTGGTGGTGGTGGTACATACCGAGCTCACAGTCCTTCTTCCTCCCACGTCGGCGAGATCGTCGTCGCTGCCTGAAGTCGCCGCGCAGAAAGTCCTGCATGTTGGCCGGGTGGATGGCCCAGTAGTTGCCCTTCCCGTCCTCGCAGCGACCTGCCTTGATGAAGCAGTCGTTGAGGGAGAGGTTGTGACGCACGCTGTTGCGCCAGCCCTGCCCACGGTTGAGGTAGTAGGGGTAGTTCTTCTCGATCCACCCGTAGATGGAGCCCAGGTTGAGGCGCCGCTGTGGTGACTCCAGGATGGACTTTGCGATGAGGGCGATATAGGAGAGGGTGGGTTTGACCTCGTTGGTTGTCTTGCCTTGGTCTTCTCCCTCTCCCCCTTCCCCTGTGTTGGCTCCTTCCTGGGCTGGGGAGGTTTCTGTTGTAGCGGAGGTGTTGGTTTCGGTTTCTTGTGATGGTTCTGACCCTGCTGGTTTTAAAAAATGTTTTTGAATTACTACAAAATGCAGAATATCGATACATCAATGATCCAATTATGGAGACAGTGGTGTCGATTTGAACATATTTTCATTTAAATTAAGCGCGGAACACATAACATTGTGTGAGCCAAGCCTGGAAATGAATCCTGTTGTTGCGGTTAGAAAGATATCCGCTGAAATCATGCACGCTCACTGACACATGTATGCATCTTATCGAAGGTGTTCATGGAACAATAATATTCGTACCATCAGGATTCGATGTATTAAAAAATAGCTTATGACTGTAACATCGGCCGAGCAATTACAAAATTAACTACCGAAAGTAAAATGATGGTGAAAGTGCTAACCTTAATATTCCATTCAAATGCATTTAACAATAAAAAAATAAAATAAAAAAATAAACAAGACAAACATAGACTAAATATCAGAAACAGAACCAAGAAACAAAGACACAAACAAACAACACATAACAAGAGGTGCGAGAAAAAAAATAAGGCGAACGGGCGCTTAACAACAAAAAATACAGCATGAGTTTTTAATACTTTCATTTTAGTGCATGAAGGAGGGAGTGGGAGGCCTGGGGAGGAGAAGCTAATGTCGAAAAATAAGTGTAAAACAGACAACGTTTGCTGTTGTTGGGGCGGGGATATAGCTCAGTTGGTAGCGCGCTGGATTTGTATTCAGTTGGCCGCTGTCAGCGTGAGTTCGATCCCAGGTTCGGCGGAAATTTATTTCACAGAGTCAACTTTGTGTGCAGACTCTCTTCGGTGTCCGAACCTCCCCCCGTGTACACTACATTGGGTGTGCACGTTAAAGATCCCAAAAGGGTCTTTCCTGGCAAAATTGCTTAGGCACAGTTAATAATTGTCTACCTATACCCGTGTGACTTGGAATAATAGGTAAATATGCGCCGAAATGGCTGCAATCTACTGGCCGTATAAAATTTCATCTCACACGGCATCACTGCAGAGCGCCTAGAACTGTACCCACGGAATATGCGCGATATAAGACTCATTGATTGATTGATTGATTGTTCACCCCATTCGTACCATATCACAATTACTCGTGCATACCTTCTCCTGGCGTTTCCTCACTGCTCGGTGACTGGGAATGTAACGCAGGCACATCGCCAGCAAGAGTTGGGGGAAGCTCCGGGTGTTCCTCTTGTGTCTGCTGCTGCTGTTGCTGCTGCTGCTGTAACTGGTGTTGTTGTTGCTGTAATCCCCCCATATTAGATGTTGCCACTGTGTTGATGTCGGTAGGGGTCTTGTAGTCTGGGTGGGTCTCGGATTCTGGCTTAGAATCTGTGTGAATTAACTCTGGCGTCATCTGCATCTGGGGTTTGGGGCGCTGGTGTGGAAGATGAAGATGATGTTGGTGATGATGCTGTGGTTGCTGTTGTTGTTGTTGTTGTTGTTGTTGCAGTTGCTGCTGATGGTGTTGAAGCTGGTGAAGGTTCTCTCTGGAGTATCGTGCAGTGTTGTAATCCAGTAAGTGCCCTTCGCTCTCACTGCAGCTGTTCCCAACACCGACCGATTCCTGCTTCATGAGGAAATTGTCCGTCATGGCAGCGGTTTTGGGAACACCGTAGTATTCACTGCTCATGTCCATCTGTCTCAGTGAGCTGCCGTTCACACCTACAACTCCCCCACCCCCGTTTCCCAGTTTGTAGTAGTCTGCTGCAGAGGTGGGCATAAAGCCGGGATGGAACAAGGCCGAAGAAGTAGCGGTTGTCGTGGACTCGGCATAAGTCGGCGGTTCTCTAGGAGCGTAGTCCTGTGTCGGGTTGACGTAGTTCTGATAAAAAGCAGCAGCAGCAGCATCCGAAGTAGCGTCGGCATAACCGCCGTGGTGGAATTTGATCCCTGCGGACTCGAACCCTGGCATGGAACCATAGGCCCCCGTGGCGTGGTGGTGCTGCAGATGGTGTGGGTATGCAGGGTCAAAGGGTGACGTCTGCATTGTGGCGATGAGGTTGTCTAACTTGGATGGGTCGCTCCCTGCATCGACAAGTGTCTCCTGCAACGTTAACAAGAATAACCGTCTTTGGTTCAAATCTTGTAAAACAACGATGATTCGAAGACATACGGAGTATTAACTTTAACGGTAATAGATATGTATTAAGTAGTAACATTTACCTACAATGAAATACCAATTGAAACGAATTAAAGGATTATCGTAGTAAGCAAAACAAATACCAATGCTTGAAAAGTCAGGTTGATAATTAAACAGATAAGAAGGAATAACATGTACCCAAAGCAAAATTACAATTACAGAGATTATAAGGATTAGCGAAGTTAACAAAACATAACGGCAATATGAGATAAAGCTGGAACAAAACAAAAACAACAACAAACAAACACTGACCTGAAGAAACAGCAACACAGCTTAGCGTGAATTCGTAGTCAGCCGCTCATCTCTTCATGGACAAGATGGCGTTTCGTTGGCGATGTTTGGAGAAAACAAGCAACACGTTTTAGCCTCCTGTGATGCCGCAGTGTTTTAACACACACACACACACAACTCAGCAACTCTCCGCACTGACCCAGGCCTTGCTAGTGAAGTTCCCAGTGTGTCCAAACTGACTCAAACTGTCCACAGAAACAAGTCCAAGCAAAAGCTTTGCCAGACCGTCACTGATACGATCCTTGGCTCATCTCTCTGTTTTCTCGCTCTATCCGTCTGTTATTCCCAGTTCGGTAAACTCCCGTATCTGTCCACCCAAACACAATCCGGGTAGGCGAACAACGCTGAAGATATCGGAGTGGGCGTGGTTTCTACCCGTAAAGTTCGGCTTCTCATTGGTCCGATAAGGTTTGAGCGTTTCTGATTGGCCAAGCGGAGATGTAATTGCGGATCAAGGGGGCGGAGTAAAGCAGTGCTAATGGCATGTTGCCCTGATAACGACCAGTGGGTTTTGATAGCTCGCTGATTTCAGCGCCGTTTGGGATGGATATTTTTGAGCGTTGAGGCTAATTTTCAGGAAAAGATGGTATCGAATTAACAAGATTACTACCACTGCGGACATTAAATCGGAATGTCATTTTGAGGAGAAGACAGCGGTTCAGAAAATAAACAAACATGTGAAGATTTTTACTTCTTTTGCGGACATTTCTACTCGTGAAAGGCGGGGTCCCGGCCGCGAACAGTGAAAATGTAGAGAATGGTAAGAACTTAAATGTTTCGTAAAACTGGATGTTTTAATTCTAATTAGTTCAAGAAAAGACTTTCTTTTTTCTCATTCTTTTTATTTTTTTTAAACATTTTTTCGCAACGGATTGTTTTCACAAATGCGTTTTTATTCCTGCTCTGTTTTATTTTTCAAACATGTTCAAATTACAATAAAAACAATAAGTTAAAGGTGACCTGAACAGTTTAAAACGTGCGTGCAATTGATTGCCTATTTGTGCGCGTGTGTGTGTGGAAAAAAATAGAGCGAGAGAAGAAACACAAGGAAAGAGATGGTTGAAAACAGAAGTGCTTGAATTGAATATTTGACTAGAGTTGTTATTTATATCTTAAGGCTTACTTAGCAAACATATGTTGATTATGTTTGAAGGAAATAATGTTGTTACGCTGCGTAAGACATCAACTTTCATAAACCAAAGGAAACAAAGAAACGTATGTAGACAAACAAATGTACGAGGCATTTAGTTTCATTTACAGAACAAAATGCAAACCGGAAATCGGCAAATCCATTACCAACACAACAACCGCCAACAATAAAAGCCACGTTGACAGCAAATGTAAAAGTTCACCATTCGTCAGATACTTTTTAAAATGTGTACCAGCAATTGATATGACTTGATAATTTGTTTGTTCAAGATCTCAGCGTACAAGTTGTTGGACAGTACAGGCAATACACTTGTCTGTCCTTTTAATTTTCTTGGCGATTTTTGTTTGTTTGATGCCTCAATTTTTATGATACAAGCATAATGATGATTGTAAATAAAAACATGAATGAAAAAATACATAAATACAGTACATAAATAAATTAATACATTAACACAAATATAAAATGTATAGACTAAATAAAAACATTGTTTAATAAATAGAAAAATACATGAATACAAAAATAAAAAATAAAAACATAATTGTGTCAGATTATTTCGTGTCACAATATTGGGTTTGCAAGTTGGTGGATAGTTTTCCCTTCCTATTCTCCTATCTTGATTTTCCTCTCTATTCTTGATTTTGTAATGCTTGTTGTCTGTTTGTTTCTGTTGGTTAGTTGTGTTTGTTTTTTCGTTTACTGTCTGTGTTGTTGTTGTTTTATTGTTTGTTTGTGTTTTGTTTTGTTTTGGCTTTTGTGTTTTGTTTGGTTTTAGCTTTTGTGTTTTGTTTTGTTTTGGCTTTTGTGTTTTGTTTTGTTTTGGCTTTTGTGTTTTGTTTTGTTTTAGCTTTTGTGTTTTGTTTTGTTTTGGCTTTTGTGTTTTGTTTTGTTTTAGCTTTTGTGTTTTGTTTGGTTTTAGCTTTTGTGTTTTGTTTGGTTTTAGCTTGCGGTGGTTATTGCCCGTTTGTGTATACTCCCGGTGACATGTCATTTCAACGCAGCTTCTTCCATAATTGTGTTTATTTCTTTTCTGTCTCACTCCAGCAGGCATGTTATACAGTTTGCATTTTAAGGGCAGGTTTCGAAAAAAAATAGTGTATTCTTTACGTCTTAGTTTAATTCCTATTCGTGTGTTTGTTTGTTTGCTTGTTTGTTCGTTTGCTTGTTTGTTTGCTTGTTTTTGTTTTTTTGATTTTGTTGTTATTGTTGCTATGTGTCTGTTGTTATGAATGTTACCATTTAACATTTCTGATATACTCGGATCATTAATGATGCGTGGCCTCCTCTTTCCTTCTTGTTTTGTTCTTTGTTTTCTCTCTTTGTTTATGTCCTTCTTTATCCTCTCTCTCTCTCTCTCTCTCTGTCTCTGTCTCTCTCTCTCTCTTGTTTTTTCTCTCTCTCTATCTCTCTTTATCTATATCTCCCTCTCGCTATTTCTTATTTTTTTCTCTTTCTCCCTCTCTCTTGTATTTCTCTCTCTCTATCTCTCTCTCTCTCTCTCTTACTTCTATCTCTCTCTCTCTCTCTCTCTCTCTCTCTCTCTTGTTTTTTTCTCTCTCTCTATCTCTCTATCTCTCTATTTCTTATTTGTTTCTCTTTCTCTCTCTCTTTTATTTCTCTCTCTCTCTCTATCTCTCTCTCTCTTATTTCTCCCTCTCTCTCTCTCTCTCTCCCTCTCTCTCTCCCTCTCTCTCTCTCTATCTCTCTATCTCTCTATTTCTTATTTGTTTCTCTTTCTCTCTCTCTTTTATTTCTCTCTCTCTCTCTATCTCTCTCTCTCTTATTTCTCCCTCTCTCTCTCTCTCTCTCTCTCTCTCTCTCTCTCTCTCTCTCTCTCTCTCTCTCTCTCTCTCTCTCTCTCTCTTGTATTTTTCTTTTTAAAAATCAGCACACGCATATCTCCTCATAGTACTTCAATCGGCAACAGCGGTTCACATTTTCCTCGTTCCGTTATAAACAGACATTCCCTAGATTCATACGGCGACTGTCTCGAATCATCGACTCGGCACGTTTGTGTTACCCCACTGTCACAATCACTTTAACTTTCCGTCTGAAGACCACCGACTATTACCGTATTAAACTAAATTTCGTTACGCTCAAAGGATAATTGCCTATGTCATTTTTTTTTTTTTAGAGTTTTGAGAAAAATGCAAATAAAAATCTTTGGTTTCTGAACAATCTGCCCATCTCATTTTAGTTATAAGTTGCAAACTGACCAACGCGAGCGGTTGACATTTCTTTATTTGGTGTTTAACGTCGTTTTCAACCACGAAGGTTATATCGCGACGGGGGAAGGGGGGAGATGGGATAGAGCCACTTGTCAATTGTTTCTTGTTCACAAAAGCACTAATCAAAAATTTGCTCCAGGGGCTTGCAACGTAGTGCAATATATGACCTCACTGGGAGAATGCAACTTTCCAGTACAAAGGACTTAACATCTCTTACATACTGCTTGACTAAAATCATTACAAAAATTGACTATATTCTATACAAGAAACACTTAACAAGGGTAAAAGGAGAAACAGAATCCGTTAGTCGCCTCTTACGACATGCTGGGGAGCATCGGGTAAATTCTTCCCCCTAACCCGCGGGGGGAGCGGTTGACAGCAGTATGCGCGTGAGATAAAGAATTGACAGCAACATTTTTAATCAGCACAACTGCATAACAGCCCCGACAATTCTTGTGCATACCTTCACATTCTCCAAACAAGTCTTTATGTATCAAAACGGAAAAGTGCCTAACTCAGAAACGAGAACGGCAGTTTTGCTAACGTAACCGTGGCAATGGTTTCCGATGGTCTGAGAGTTTGTACTCTCTAACACATGACAGGTACCCTTCCAGTAGCTTCCTCTGTAGTCTCACTGCAGAAATGCCTAGCACTGATTTAGGTATTTTTCTTTTGAGCGTGACGATTTGTTAACGGCACAATCCTTCCCTTGACAACTGTTCGGTTGACTATCTTGCGAGTCTTACTCATGGAGAACAAAGATCATTTATTTATTAAGGAGATTTCTATAGCGCATAACTAAAAGCACTATGCGCTTATCATCCGTTCACATACCAAAAGACACAAAGTTGTGTGGAGACTTACAACTTGTTGATTTATGTATATCTTAACTCACACAAAACGGCTTTTTTCGCGGTAAATGTATTCATAAAACTAAAACATTCCCACTTCACCAAGTCAAAACTGACCAAGGTTGTTGAGTGTTTGTAAACGTCCACCGGGAAATATGGTCTTATTCAATGTTAAGGCCCCCGTCACACAGCGCTACGTCCTTACCGGCCACGACCATGCCGATCACGCCGATCTGAAAAAGTTATCAAATCGGGTCATATCGCCGTCAAAATCTAGCACATGGCACTAATACCCCAGTCACATAATATAGACGCCGCTTCTGCTACGACGGAAAAGTGTCCGAGAGCGTGGCCAATCGTGGGCCAAACGTGGCAGGATCTCCATGTGCGTGGTTTGGTCGGGGTGGGACCTGCTAGGTCGATCGGGAAGCTTGCACGCGCTCTCCACGCTTATGTTGAACTGCACAAAACAAGCGTAGTCATGTACAGTCGTGATGTCGTGTTTTTTTATTTGCCATATGCTGGCATTTGACGACGAGCCCCGACTTGATAACTTTTGTTCAGATCGGAGTGATCGGCATGGTCGTAGTAAAAACGTAGAGCTGTGTGACGGGGGCCATACACAAACTACATCATGACTGGACTGCGCCACGACCCGGCTTTGTTTCGTGCAGTCTAAAATAAGCGTAGGGAGAGCGTGCAGCTTCGCGACCTAGCAGATCCCCGTCCCGACCAAACCACGCTCATGGAGATCCTCCCACGTTTGGCCCACGATTGGCCACGCTCTCGGACACTTTTGCAGCGTAGTAAAAGCGGCGTCGATGTGTGACTGGGGTGGCCAGATCTGAGATGGTAAGAAAAACCGCTTTAACAGCAAAGACTGTGCCTTTTAGTCAACGATAACTTCTTTGTCTCGGTATCTTTCACTTCCGCTGAGCGCGTGCCGTTTACACGCGCAGTGTTCGGTTACATACTTAAGCGTGTTTCCGGCTCTGGTGCTTTTCTCAAGCCGTGTTTGGGGTAGGTGTTATTGTGATAAAACAGCTAAGAGGAACTTTACAGGTGTGTTTTATTGTGGCAGAGCTGAGCTGGATAAGTTTTAAAATCAATGTTAGGCGCGTGGCATCAAGAGGTTTAGATCATGATCGGTGTCGGGGGTTACACGCCATGTTTTCTGATGAAGATAGGACTTTAGGATCTTCTTGGATGTTATCACAGGTAGATATATACAGACACTTTAGCATGATGCTCAGAGTGAGAAAAGTTTGCTTATGATACCAGGGGAAGGAGGGGGGGGGGGTGGGGGCAAACTAACACAAGTGGTGGTGTCTTTAGAGGGAAGAGGACAGACTAAATTGTGCTGGTTTATTTCTATCCTATTGAGAACCTGAGATCAGTGAAATGTGTCCGTGCTTTTCCTGTTGAAATGTTCGACTTTCATTTGTCTTTCTTTGTTTCTTTGTTTCTGTGTTCCTC
>NC_090248.1:3213564-3231064 GCF_037325665.1 Littorina saxatilis
TTATATATATATATAGGATTTGTGTACATAAAAATGGTGTCATGACTTGCTCTTGGACATCATGCGGAACGTTTTGTTGGAGCGATTAAAGCAAACCCCTTTATGCTGATTGCAATTTCAGCACGAAAAAAACATCAAATACGACAGGAACATACGAATACAGAAACTACACACACACACAAATTCGATGTTAACTACTAATGAACAATTACGTTTAAGAATAGCAATTGCCTACGTTACAGAATATAGGTTTCTCAGGATTAATGCACATTTTAGTATAGCAAAGATTTTCGTGTTTCTATAACCCACCGAACTCTGACATGGATTCCAGGATCTTTGTCGTGCGCACTGTCTTGGTCTTGTGCTTGCGTGTACACACGAAAGGGGAAAAGGCACTAGCAGGTCTGCACATAAGTTGACCTGGGAGATCGGAAAAATCTCCACTCTTAACCCACCAAGCAGCCGCCCCCCCCCCCCCCCCCCCCCCCCCCCCCCCCATGCAGTAAATTTGTTGACCCATCGAAAGACATAACATACTTAACGACAAAACTCGATACTGTAGACTGTACATAGACAGTTACTCCTCACCGACATGCAAGGTACACAGCTTGCACGATTTTCATCAAAATAAAAAGCCACATGCACCAATGGAAATAATGTATTAACTTTGAAGAAAAAAAACCACTTTTAAATAAACCAACAAAAAAACCAGGCCCTACCGATCGACCGTGATTTGTTTGTTGGCCATGTCATCGGAAACAAACATTGTATTTGTTTCTTTAGTTATTACTTTTTTTTTTTTTGGGGGGGGGGGGGGGGGGGGGCTTTCCTTCGATCTTCATCGGGAATGTTTAGCATGTGTAAAATCAAATGCATCTGCGCTGCCAAAGCCTTCGGTAAAAACAACGCTTAGACGGCAATAGGTGCGCAAGGTCAACGTCTCTCTTCACTACATACAGCCTACACGAACATAATTATGTAATGTGTAATTGTTAACAATTTTAAGAACACCTGACGACGAACAGTGTAAGGAAAACTGCAGACCCTGAACCATACGTGGGGTACCATCCAAAGACTCGCCCGAGACAGAAGTGGAGGTCCTTAGTTTCTGCCCTGCGAGCCAACCGGCATAACGGGCAGTAAGGACAGAAAAACGTAAAAATGACATACATGTAAACACATTGAATGTAAAATTAAGGAGATTAAACTCTACAACAAAAAAGGAAGAACTAGAAAAGTAACAAAAGAATGCAACTCAAAATACACTGAATGGAAATCTAAAGCAAAGAAATTAAACTCGGAAAAGATAATCGTAGTTTACACTTATAACTGTCCATGGCAAATGCTTTTAATTAAGCGTTGCTGACTATGAATGTAGATGTAAATGCTTGTATAACTGTGTTTTAATTTTAAATGTGTCAAGCGCAAGGAGCATAATTGTAAAGTTATGATGTTGAGCTATATAAATGCTCATTTATTATTATTATTATTATTATTATATAAATGTATAAAACACAATGCGTTCTGGTTTTGATTTTCTCTCTCATCGCGTGGCTTCGCTGTCATGTTGCGTCGTTCATGTGTTGCACGGTCTTCAGCTTTTCCAACAGACAGCTGTGAACGTGTCTTGCATCTCACGCTTAGGTGTTGGCGTAGACATTGTACGAGTTCTTGAAGTGCTGGGCCACCTCGTAGCAGTAACGGTACTGCTCCTGAAATGAGAGGACATGTCATGCGTTACTCGAGTGAGATCTATGAAAAACTTCATTCACACATGCTTGTATACACGCAATCACGCACGCATACGCACGCACATGCACGCGCATACATGCACGCATACACACATACGCACGCACGTACGAACACACACGCGTGCACACACCAACAGCAATAACAAACAACACAATTAGTGCAACAGTGCACAGAACAGGATTCAGGTCACACTTAGCCAAGAACCACAGAAGCCTGGAAAAGGCAGCGAAAAATTATTCTGGCTATCAGTGGGTCAAGTTTATCAATCTGACAACTGACCAACTCTGCCGTCGACTGACACCTTTGTTTTAGATAAACAAAATAATGTAACTAAATATACATACCTCCCTCCGCATACACACCCCTCCCTCTCCCTTTCCCCGTCTCACCCCCCCCCCCCCCTCTCTCTCTTTCCGTCACCACATATCCCCATTTGCACCCCACTACCCCCTTTCCCGGTCTCACCCCCCTCCCTCTCCCTTTCCGTCACCTCTTATCCCCATTTGCACCCCACTACCCCCTTTCCCCGTCTCACCCACCCCTTCCCTCTGCCACCCTGACACAATGCTAGGCTAACTTAATGTTTCTGTCCCCAGAACTAGAGTCTATTTGGGACATGACGTGGTTATATGCTAGGTCTGACACACAGTTGTGCAGGTGATTTTAGACTCAACTTACCACAGAGGTGAGGGCCTCAGGTCTGACAGTGTGCAGCTGTCTAACGGCCATGTACACGTCAAGCTCTGCGTCACACGTCATTCGGCTGATGACGTCCCACAGTGCACACACCACGCCGCTCTGGGACGCTCCGTCACTGAAACAAGAGAACAGACGAAGTGATTTTATGCCTGGCTCTGTTTGTCTGTCTGTCTTTCTCTCTCTGTCTGTCTGTCTCATTGAAACATCAACCGATACCAATGACGTCCATAAAACGTAAAATGATTGATTCTGACTGGTGTATACAACCAGTAAAACATTAGAAACAAATAAATAAATAACTTTACATTTCAATAGTCTCGCTCTATGTCTGTCTGTCTGTGTCTGTCTGTCTGTCTGTCTGTCTGTCTGTCTCTCTCTCTCATCAACGCATCCCCATATGCACGCAAGCACTGACACTTAAAGACACCCCCCTCCCCCCAATCCTTTACGCCCTTCGTTTTGCTGTGTTCATGAACTGCGAAAGAGGCAGTCTGGCTAAAGGGAAACAACTAGTACTTACATGCACTGCACGATGACAGGCTTGCCTCCCCTGTCTTGGTGTGACGAGTGCAGAGTGGTCAGAAGGTGAACCAGGTCCGCCATGTTGTCTGCCACCTGCCCTGTCCAGTCTTTGTAGTGCAGCACACGCACTTCCCTGGATGTGCCCTTAATCATGAGACAGCCACAGAATGATGTAAAGTGAATAATAGTATTACATGCACGGTGATCTATAATAGTTAAAAACAAACAACGCGGCGCTACACAAACTATAATATTTAGATTTTATCTAGGATCGAACGAAAAAAACGCTATTCTAAACACACGCCCACACAAATGCACACACGCACGCGTACACACACACAGACACACAGACACACACAAACACACACACATACACATTCACACACACGCACGCACACACACACACACACACACACACATACACAACACGCACACGCGCGCGCATCTTTTTTTCAAAACATTTACAAAACTGAAATAAGCGGCAGTAGTAAAACAGAACGACTCACATCTTTCTTCACGTTCACAGTGTAGCCGTTCAGACTGTCTCCTTTGCTTATCACGGACTTCAGAGTTATGGTGTAAGCGCCTGTGGTCATTGAGGATCCTGCATCTTTCGGCCAGTAACGACACATATTCTGCAATTAGCGAGCAGAAATTGCAAAATATATAAACAACTAACACTTTTTATTCTAACAAAATCAGTAAAACATGAAAGAACAAGCCAACAAGAAATAAAAGAGACAAGTGAATTATCAAACAAATAAACACAGCAGAAAAACCCCACCCACCAACAACAACAACTAAGATTGCAATTTCTTGTATTGATGTGATGTCTGGTATACACTTACATGTGTCCAGTAACACACAGAAGCAAAGCAAAAACATATGTTATTAATACACTAATCACGGTCGGTGCTTCTTGATGACATTGCTTTTCCCGTGCATCAACTGGAACCTTAAACTATAACACGATCATTTGGCTTGGCAACAGCCATACTAAGCACGACTAAACTGGACACGAACAATACAGTGCTAAGCTGCACAGCGGAAGTTGCAAACACAGCATTTTTCTTTACATTTCCTTTACGTCATTGTGTACCTTCTTCCCCTCGACGTCACCAATGCTGACGATGGTATTGACGTCACATCCGTCCACCAGCCGCCAGAAGTCTACCAGAGTGTCTTGCAGCGGAAGTTGCGTCATGATGCTGCCCCGTTGCTGAAGGAACGTCTGCGGGTACATAAAACAGAAAGGTACATTAAACATGGCGACACCAGTGGAAGATGCACATACACAGTGGAACGTTTTATATGCAACCTTCACCAATATGTTTTCCGACAAAAGATATCACACATTACAACTAACTTTTGCCAATATTCAAATGTTATGCACTTCTTCTTCTTCTTCTTCTTCTTGGCGTTCGCTGGCGCTACACACTCCAGCACGGGAGATGAAGGTTATGCACAATTTACGTTGTATCAGCTGATATCTGCTCAAGTGGCAATTAACTTGCTGTCTTCATTAATATGCTTATCTTATTTAACCTTGTCTCGTTCTTGTATCGGTGAGTACAGTATTCCTTTGTTTTTATATTTAGTCAAGTTTTGACTAAATATTTTAACGTAGAGGGGGGAATCGAGACGAGGGTCGTGGTGTATGTGTGTGTGTGTGTCTGTGTGTCTGACTGTCTGTCTGTGTGTGTGTGTGTAGAGCGATTCAGACTAAACTACTGGACCGATCTTTATGAAATTTGACATGAGAGTTCCTGGGTATGATATCCCCAGACTTTTGTTTTCATTTTTTCGATACATGTCTTTGATGACGTCATATCCGGCTTTTCGTGAAAGTTAAGGCGGCACTGTCACGCCCTCTTTTTTCAACCAAATTGGTTGAAATTTTGGTCAAGTAATGTTCGATGAAGCCTGGACTTCGGTATTGCATTTCAGCTTGGTGGCTTAAACATTAATTAATGACTTTGGTCATTATTTGGATTAAAAACAAGCTCTGAAAATTAAATATATAAAAATTATTATCAAAATTAAATTTTCGAAATCAATTTAAAAACACTTTCATCTTATTCCTTGTCGGTTCCTGATTCCAAAAGCATATAGATATGATATGTTTGGATTAAAAACACGCTCAGAAAGTCAAAACGAAGAGAGGTACAGAAAAGCGTGCTATCCTTCTCAGCGCAACTACTACCCCGCTCTTCTTGTCAATTTCACTGCCTTTGCCATGAGCGGTGGACTGACGATGCTACGAGTATACGGTCTTGCTGAAAAATTGCATTGCGTTCAGTTTCCTTCTGTGAGTTCGACAGCTACTTGACTAAATGTTTATTTTCGCCTTACGCGACTTGTTTAACTTTGCATTCATTTCCGTTCCTAGAGTTCCTTCCCTTTTTTGCGTGTTTCCCCTCCATGTTCTTTCAAACCTTGTTCGTTCTGTGTTGCGTCTGCTTTTTGTGGTCTTTTGTGTTCTTGTTTTTCCTGATGAAGCTTCCATAAGCGAAAATTCGTATCGTCTTGTCTCGTTCTTGTATCGGTGAGTACAGTAATCCTTTGTTTTTTTTAACTTGTTTTAACCTTTTTCATACAACTTCAAGACATATTTTCAAACGAGTATAACAATTCATGCGCAAACCCATTTACTATATTTGTGTATGCTTGCCTGCCGCCTGTCTGCTTGTCTGTTTGTGTATTAGCTGGTTAGTCGTTCTGTGTGTCTGTCCGTCTGTCTCTTTATAACAGTGTAATTGTCTGTGTGTATATGTTCTTACCGACATGTAGACGGCGTTGATGTACTGGTTCCTGCCCTTGACGTGTTGAGTCAGGTACACCAGGTGCTTGTCGTCTGCAACGCGTGCATCAGAGTCAATACCGTCATGTGTCTACCCACTTATTCGTTAGTCATCGTGCCTTACACACACACACACACACACACACACACACACATACACACACACACACACACACACACACACACACACTAACGAAAGACAACAACCCAAAACATCGAATGAAAAAAAAGCTTACAAATAGCAATCACACAACAACAATTCAAACAAGGCAAGCATACACACACACACACACACACACACACACACACACACACACACACACACACACACACACACACACACACACACACACACACACACACACACACACACACACACACACACACACACACACACACACACACACACACTTGCAACAGAGGGGGGTGGGGGTGCAGGTGATAGGGAACAGTTCACAACAACTTAATCTCTGGAAGAAAAGAAAAGAGTAGAATAGGAAAGAGAAGGAGGGGACTGAGAAGAAAGCAGTGAACGAAGGGAGAGAATCAACGCCAGTCTTACTGGGCAAGGCCTTGGGGTTGCGGTTCTTGGCACGGTTTTCTTCCAGGCTTGCCGTAGTGTAGGTTGGGGTTGTCGAATTGTCGCGCAACTTGCACAAGGTCTGAGTGAAATAAAGTACACATGAATTACGTACAAAAGATTTTTCAAATACAGACAAATACAGAGACGTAGAACTAAACCTGAATGCTTGAAGAAATAAAGGAATGCACAAAACTAGAACAAACTAAACAATTATGTTGGTATTATTGTACGCTCAAGCACACACACACGCACACACACAGACAAACGTACATACAATACTAGCTCGATCTTGTTTTTTTCAACAGCATAAGTAAGTGAACATTTTGTTGACTCTACACGGATTTGAAATCATAGCATCTTCATTAACTGCATTAGGCACTGCACGCTGACTTGATCTTTAAACCATCCAAATACTGGTTCAACGGATTAAGCCACGGGATTCGATGTTAATCTCAACTCTCATTTCACAATAATCACCATTGTCATGACATAATCCCTGCGAGTTCAAGTGCATATTATTCTACGAGAAGAGAAAGCACCTCGACTGACCTCAAACTCTCTGTCAACCCTGTCGCTAGGTGTGTGATGGGTGACTGCGTGTGGGAGGACGGTGTCCATGTCTGACATCTGTATCCTGCTGTCTCCACTCATGTAGGCCTCCACCACTGCCTCGTGAAGAAACGCGTACTGGTTCTGAAAGGGAATATACATAACAACACAAGCTCAAACGACTCAGCTCACCTGTGTGGTGTTTTGCTGCTCTGTTTCGTTGAAAGTATGTCGTTTTTGTTGTTCGTTTTTTTGCTTGTTGGTTGGGTGTTTATTGGTTGGTTGTGTTGTGTTGTTTTATTAGCCAAGGCTGGCTCCTAACCTGGAAATCGTACAATGTTTTATGGTAAGGTACTCCCTACTACTTAATTCAAGATACACTAGTGACGTATTCTTTTTAGATACATTGTTTGACGATGCTAACCATAACAAGTCAAAGAGACGTTCGCCGTGTTGTGATTTAGATGCATCTACAATAATACATTCTTCTTCTTCTTCTTCTGCGTTCGATGTTGATGGCCGTGCTAAATCCTCAGACCAGTGGCTGCCAGGAAGTCCGCAGTCTTGCGCAGTTCGTCGGCAGGACCCCAGAGTTTGGCTCCAACACTGGTCTCTTCTTGCCAGAACTTCTGGCGTGTTGTCTCTAGATGGGGGCAGTTCTGGAGAATGTGCTCCGGAGTTTGCTCTTCCGAGCCACATTCACAGTGTGCGTCATCCGCAAGGCCCAGTCTCTTGAGGTGTTTCTTCAGTCCACAGTGCCCTGTCCTTAGACGGAAAATGGTGGTTTGGCTTCTCCGGTCTAGTTTGTTGATGGGGTCTTCCTGTGGGTTGTAGTCTCCGTTTCTCAGTCTTTTTCCAGTTTTCTTTCTTCTTCCGTTGTAGAAGACTCTTGGCTTCTTTGTACGAATAATACATTCGAAAATGCTCCTTTTTCTTTGCTAATTAATCAAATCAATGTAACAAGAGGATGCCCATACTTGTGTATCGCCTGATCTTTTTCAGTGCTTGAAATCATCCCAAACGCAAGGAGGCAAAACTCGTGCACATGAAGGTACTCCACGCTGTAATGTAGCAAATGCGTGCACAATTCCCGACTCTCACGACTCTCAGTATTGAGTCTTGACCGTTACCTTGTTCTGCACCATGTGACAGCGGTCATCCCTCAGCCTGTCCACAGTATTGTACATGTTCACTTCCGCTTCCTGTTGCGCTTGGTCGTAGATGATGTCCAGTGCGATGAAGGTTCCTGTTCTGCCTACCCCAGCACTGACAAAATATGTTGACAATATATTATAATTTCAAAGGCAACATGAGAGATACACGCACAAAGTTATGAGGAACACAAAGTAAAATATCTCAGCTGTGCAACACAACGCAACGGTAAGCTCAGGTTGACCCGGCAGTGGCAGCAAAGCTACAAGGTTACTCACATTCTGGGTCAGTTGGGATCGGGCAAAGCTATTCTGGATCTTGAAAAACCTCATTCGAAGCCTCAACATTTCTTGGTCCTTTCTTTAAATGTTATAACTACCCCAGATAAACTGACTCCAATCACCCAAAAGCAAAAGACTGTGATACTTTTCTGTACCTGCAGTGCACAACAAGGGGCGGGGCTTGAGCTGTGCGTAGAGCACGTGACCTGACGTAACGCCAGAAATTGACAAGGGGCGTGGTGGCGGGCACCTCATGGTCCATCCAGCTCTGGTAGTGGTACTGCTTCACACGCCGCTTCTCTGAGCCCTGCAGTCATGTATATATCATTATTCTTTATGCTTTTTTTTTTGAGAAACAAAAGGAAATAAATGCTCGATCTACATGTTTTTTCGGCACGCGCAATAAAATAAGCGATATTTATGGGGAACCAATCTCCCGGCACCTGAAATAAAATACCGAACATTGACATGGACATGCCACTTTCATCCTCAAAGTAATTTCATCATAAAGCATATAATTGTGTATTAACATTTGAAAACAAAGTATGTGTTCATAGTTCGCAGTCCAATGGCCTCTGTTTAGCGAGAAACGACAGAACACTTGGAGTGTGCACGCAGCAATAGTGCTTTGCATTATAGTACAGCATTATGCACGATCTTTTCTTTGTCAGTATGAAAACGAACCAGTTATTAGTGGGAACCAGGCCTTTGCCTTACGATTGCACAAACAGACACACTGGACCAGAAACAAAATAATAACGAATAAGGGACGGCTTCACAGTACATGTAAAACACAAATCAGTACATTTATACACTCAAAAGACATTCGGCACAAACATGCGGTTTGCCTTCAATTAAATATATAAACCAATGGAACTGACCTCCGTCTGTTTGAGGTCGAAGGTCCTGATGACGAAGTGAGCTCTGGTCTCCTCCTCTACCCCCGTCACCTCCATGTGTTCAGTGGTCAGCTTGTCTCCCTGGGCCGGCCAGTACTCGTAGCACTTGGGCTGCACAACATTACGTCGACACATTTGTTAAACAGCTGCGGAGTGTTATACTAAGGCAGGGTTCCTCACAATCATAATGCATAGGGGGTCATTGAAACCCCCAGTGTAACGTTGGAGGGTCCGATGACCGGGACGTTCTTAATTAATCATGCTTTAAAAAGACACATTCCTCTCCGGCACAGTATATCAGTAACCCCTCCTGGCATATTATACACACCAAGTTAACACATAACTCTGTCGACTTGAGGCTATTTGACAGTGACATCACTACACTCTATCAGCTTGAGACAGGTGTTTTACCGTACTTGTGGTTCTCTCCTTGACCTTGGTGAGCATGACATTATCAGTGACACCCCCCCCCCCCCCCCCTGCCATAACATACTCCATACCATCTTGAGTGATCTATGTCTTCAACTGTACTACAGGGACATCACCACACTTGTGTAATATCATGCAAGAGACACCTGTGTTAGCGTACTTTGTTCCCCACCTTCACGTTGGTCAGCATGACGATGTCAGTGCCATACCATCCGCCACAAGTCAACACATGATTCTATCCCTTAGAGGCTATTTGACAGTTGCATTACTGCACTCGGGTCTAGCATGGGGCACCTGTGTTACATTTACAATACCTTGTTTCCTTCCTTGATGTTGATGAGCATGACGATGTCAGTGACCCCCTCCTCCCATACCGTACTCCGGGATCTACACCTATAATGCATGATGTATTCCCTCAACTATACTACCGATGCATCCATATACTATCCCATGATGAACCATGTGTCACTATACCTTGTTTCCCTCCTTCACGTTGGTGAGCATGACGATGTGAGCGACCCCCTCCTGCCATACCATACGCCAGAAGTCGTCCTGAGTGTTCACCTTGGGTCCTTGGGCGGCGATGTAGGCCTTCTCGGACTTGTAGCCCTGGGCAAGAGAAGCAGATAAGCAGATTGGCCTTTGTTGTAACACGCACACTCCCGTCCCACCTAGCCACATCGACCGAAGGGACGCTAACAACACAAAACAAACTTACCAACCAACACAAAACTCATAGTACCTATACATGCTTCTGTTTCTATTGCATGTATGCACATTGGGTCATATTTTCTCTGGGGACTTTAACATTGTTTGCACACAAAGTCAATTAACAATAACGTACTCTTTATGGATTTAATTTGCAACCCCTGCGCTCGAGTAAAAGTGCTGCTTTCTTTCTTGATTTGGTGTTTAACGTCGTTTTCAACCACGAAGGTTATATCGCGACGAAGTAAAAGTGCTGCTAGACTTGAAATATGTGTGTCCTATTTATGTTGAAAAAGGATGAATATTCACCATCATCATCATCATCATCATCATCATCATCATCATCACCATTAGTCAGGGTAGGTAGGGATATTTTGGTTCAGATTCTTCCAAAAGCACCATATTTGGCCCAGAGGTCGCCCATGCCATTTTTGCCGACTGCCAAGACGGGCGCCCCATGGGGACGCCATATTGGCAAAATCCAATATGGCCGCCGTCCGGGTTACATATTGATCACAGGTAAAAAAAACTAAAAATGCTAGAATCATAAATGATATCACATTTTAGGGTTTTTTGGGGTCAGGGAATCCGATTCAGATGTTATTTCAATGATCTGAGGTCAAAATCCAATATGGCCGCCATCCGGGTTACATATCGATCACAGGTAAAAAAAATAAAAGTGCTAGAATCATGATTGATACCACATTTTAGAGGTTTCCGGGGTCGGGGAATCCGATTCAGACGTTATTTCAATGATCTGAAGTCAAGTTTACCCTTCAAGGTCACAAAAAAGTGCTATTGGAAGAATCTGAACCAAAATATCCCAAACACCTCTAATTATACCAAAAAATCAATGATTATTCAGGAACAATTTTAATTCAAATAATTCGGAGACATCTGTAGTGGCAAGACACTTTTTGCCGCTGTGTGCATTCAATACAGGATTATTATTACTATGCATATGTTCTGGCTGGCACTCTATGATTCCAGCAAGTCCTACTGGTCATCACCACCGTTATTAACACACCCGCCTTTGCATTTGCAGTGCTAGAGGACCGTCACATTTTCAGAGGACCGTGCATCGGACACTAACGCTGTTGCATTTGCACTCTATGATTCCAGTAACAAGTCCTACTGGTCATCACCACCGTTATTAACACACCCGCCTTCGCATTTGCAGAGGACCGTGCATCGGACACCGGCGCGGTTGCATTTGCACCTTCCCGTGCATGCCTTGAGGCAGCCACATTGCAAGAGAATGGCACATGCCAATGAAGCGTCGCTTAGAGTGGTCCATAGTGGTTGCCAGGTATTGGTGCCATCTTTGTGCCAGCCCCACTCACTGAAGTCAGGAATTTCCTGCTGGATTGAGGTGGCCTGACCCCAGTAGAAACTCGCCTGTAGTAGCGCTCGCTTTACATGCTGGAACAGTGCGGCTTGGGTAGGTGGAAGCTTTTCCAGCAGTTTGCATCCAGTGGAGAAGAGTTGATATCTGGCCGTGTTGACATCAGCTGCACTGCACCCCTTGCTGTACATGACTATGACAAAGCGTTCGAGGCACTGCATATGCACAGACTCAAGACTGAAGAGGTCAGGGTCATGCGTGAGAGCCACTAGTGTGTCGGTGAGATCCGGTATGCTTGTCCATGCTGCCCATGCTGTCTTCTTGCCACATCCAAGAAATTGTGAAGTCGTGTCGCACCCCGTTAAGCTGTGAAAGAGGGGTAGTGCCAAGGATTTTGACGGGCCAAGGTCAGAGTAGATTGTATGGACTGGTATGTCACGGTAGTTTTTACCAGTACCGAAGCCCACCCAGAGCTCTGAAAGGCCCAGGGACTCGAAGAACCGGATTGTCAAAACTACGACATCGCTGTCCACAGTGCGAACACAGGCTGTTGTATGACCCTGCTTTGCTGCATGTGCCAGATGCAGGAGGATCCTGGTGTCCGCCTCGGAATGGTTGCACGGCTGAAGTGTTGTGAGGTCACAATACTTGTTGGAGAGCACGGTCTCGAAGCGGGTACTCAGGAGCAGCTTTCCGTCCATGTCAGCCTTGGAGATCTGTGTGGTGATGAAAGAGAACAGCTCCTTTTTGTTTTCCTCATTTTTCAGGAATCTGCTGTTCCAGTCACGCTTCGGGATTGGAGTACTGCCATCACCGACTCTTGTCCGTGGGCCATTTCCACGTCGTTGCTGTGTGAGCGCTTTGAGGTTATTTTCCTCTGGGTAATTATCCCATATGGCGTCAATGCGTTGGGTACTGCTTGTGATTTGGGCCTCCAGATATGGTACAATGTGGAGTGACACATACTCGCTGAATGTATTTGCTGTTGTGGGTCGCACCATGTGGATAACAGCTGCCATGTCCAACACCACGATTGTGGCTTGTTTGGCAGCATCTGCGCGGCCAGTGGGTGCATTGAGGCACTTAAGAATGTCTGATTTTGTCCCTGATCGCAGCAACCCTCGATCCGCCAGGCTCGGTGGCTCTCTCTGATTTTCGAACCGAAAGAAGTCTGTCATGTCGGCATCGGGACGTGACTGGAGTGAGAGAAAAAGTTGTGTGATTAACATCATGTTCTGCCTCTGGACGCCGCTGTCCTTTGTACCTTTTTTCTTATTGGGGTCAGGTCGGTTGGCGAAGGTTAGCATGTTATTCCGCTTGATTGAATCAGTTACTGATACTGAAGCCTTTTCCAATCTGTCCATGACATATGCTGCATGCAGGGTTTGGCCAGTTTCACCGATTTGAGATAGAGAATCAGTAACGGCTTGTTCCATGACATTGTGTGTATCGAGTGCTATGAGCTCATGACTTGTAACAAGGAAAGGATTGCCCAGCTGCTCTACCACCTTGATGAACGCTTGTACATCCTTTTGAAACTTTAACTGCAAGCTGTGTCCTTCCTCGTGGTGAGCGGTGGATGGCAATGGTGGGTCATTGACGGCCTCAAACTCCTCAACTACCCGCGTGCAGTCAGGTCCGGCCAGCATAAACAGTGTAAGAGCTTCGGGGTTCTCATAAAGTCCAACAGCTCCACCGTGTGTCTGGAGGTTTTTGTTGGACTGTTCATGGGCTTGGTCCTTGGCCATGAGGCTGAATTTTCTGTCAGATCATTGAAATAACATCTGAATCGGATTCCCCGACCCCGAAAACTTCTAAAATGTGGTATAATTCATGATTCTAGCACTTTTAGTTTTTTTACCTGTGATCGATAAGTAACCCGGATGGCGGCCATATTGAATTTTGACCACAGATCATTGAAATAACATCTGAATCGAATTCCCCGACCCCAAAAAAACCTAAAATGTGATATCATTCATGATTCTAGCCCTTTTAGTTTTTTTACCAGTGAACAATATGTAACCCGGACGGCGGCCATATTGGATTTTGCCAATATGGCGGCCCCATGGGGCGCCCGTCTTGGCAGTCGGCAAAAATGGAAACAGTATGGCATGGGTGACCTCTGGGCCAAATACATGTATGGTGCTTTTGGAAGAATGTGAACCAAACAATCCCTATAAAGCCCTACCAAACCTGACTACATCGCCATCACCATCACCATCATTATCATCATCAGCATCAGCAGCAGCTTCGACGCCTTACTTCACCATACCCTGACAAAGCTGGCGTTGACGTAGTCCGAGGCATCGTCCCCATCCACCTGTTCCAGCTCCACCCGGTTCTTGTCGTCTGTGGACAGCAGATACATGGCTTAGAATTGAATGCCCTCTTCACTGTTTGCAATTCTGTCTTAGCATATAGCCCCTGTATGTCCCAAATAGACTCTAGTTCTTGGGAAAGAAAAACCAAGTAGCAAGGAAGCACAGCAATTCTTGCGCCATTGATTCCAATGGAACATCTAATACATTATGTTTAAAGAAACAGAAAGACGAAAAAAGCGAAGCAGACCCTCCCCTTCCTTTCCCACAAACCAGGTCCCCCTTGAAAATCTATGCACATTGTAGAATAAACGCATTTGAAAAGCGAGTAAAGGGAACGACTAATGGACGAATGCTTTGTGATTCAAACGCCCCGCAATGCTGTACATGACAAAGCAAACAAAAATCAAATCAAAATGACCACAACGCAAGACACCAACAACAGCTAACACAACAGATTGAAGACAAGAGAGACTGAAGGAGGATAGAGAAGAGAACGTTAGAAGGAAGGAAGACGGATGAACATGTTGACGGTATAACTGTCGGTATGACTCACAGGGCAGGATGCTGTTGAAGCGGTTCTTGTAGTAATTCTCGTCTCGCTGTCCGTTCTTCAGACTGAAGTCTTTGTTGGGGATCATACGCTGCACACACAACAACACAACAGCTCGAAACTTTAGCAAAGATTGTCAAATAGTAATTATCTATAACGAAACATTATTTTCTAGAACGGTTGGGACACAATTTGCTGGGATTAGAATCGAACAAATCAAGTGTCATCACAATGCTTACAATGCTCCTTGTAGTAAAATAATAGTTTATAATGAAAGGAAAGAGCCTTTTTACCAAAGTGCAAGAGAAAGAAGACGTCATTAGTGTAGATGCTCTATATTATTTAAACATGTGTGTATGATCAAGCTATTGCCTATATCTGTGTCATGGAAATGCCGCTGATAGATATCCGATAATAAAACAATACTGACAAGACCACCATAAAAACTAGTAAAGGCACTGCGATGCTAAATGTGACCTTTTGTGACATTGTCTTATAGTACGTATCTGGTATGGTGTAAAGCAACGGCTTTAGAAAATAGGTTCAGTCCATTGGCTAAAGACGTACATAAAAGATAAAGAATATACCCTAACAGAAAAGACACAGTCGACTGATTCCAGAAAAAAAATGCAAAGTACATAGAGGCTTGCATAAAAGGCGGAGTCTGTAAACCCACAAAGGATGCACAGTCGACTGAATACAAAGAATGTTATACACGGCTGTGTCCATGTACCGATGAGAGAAACAATGACATAAAAAGGAACAGAACCAATGTCCTTACCATAAACTCTTCTTCCATCGATCCATCGCTCATCCTCTTCGCCACAGTGTCCTGCAGCTTGTCCAGGCGGATTCCTGTCGGCTTGATGTTGCCGTACAGCTGCTCATTTCCATAAATCGCGTCCGTCGGCCCGAAATCCTCCTCCTCGTCGTCCGCCAACGGTTCCGGGGGAGTTTCCGTCCCTGCGCGAGATGCTCTCCCTTTGGTTGGCTTGATTGCTACGGGTGGCTTCCCCTTCTTTTCCTTCGCAGCGCCCTCGTTCTTGGTACCGTTGAGTTTGGGTGAAGCTTTGGTATTAGCGGATTTGGGTTCTATGCTCGATTCTGGTTTGGGCTTCTGGTTAGAGATGGCGACATTTTCGTAGATGGCTTCGTTAGTTTTAGCTGGCGGATGGGGTTTGGGTTTTACTCCGGGTTTTACTGTGGGTTTGACCTCGGCTTGGTGCTTTGTGTTAGCGTACGCTGAAAACATATTACAAATGCTTGTGATTAAGTATTCCATCCTTTGATCAACGGCATTGCGTGATGTATACTCAGTAACTTAAGAAGTTGTCATTACTTGAATATCGGTTTTATCCTTAGATCCAGATGCGGTCTCTTCTGTTATCAGGAACTAAATTATTGATGTAGAGCTGATATCAAGAACAATCTCGCTGATTGTGTTGTTCCCAAATGATGGAAACAGAGAAGCCCTAGCTCACAGTAAATGCAACGTTAACACAAGGACTAGCGTCCCCATTGCAAAATCCAAGTAGGATTTTGTTCTGTCATATTTTGAGAATGCTTAAAGCATCCAAGGGGAAATGTAAATGACATATTAAATTCGTTCTGATATTGAAACAAAATCAACTTCCATCCTGATTAATGAGAGACCCATATACATTCATGTTCCTTTTTGTGTCTTCGCATGGTAGTGGTGGGTGTTATTATGCAGTATTTGATCCTACGTGTTCAGCCACTGACCACTTGATTTCTTTGTTTGAATAGCGAACATAAATTGCTGAAATAACTCTGTCGAGTTTGTTTGCGTTGTAAAAAAAAAATGAATACACTTGCTTTTAAAGAGTTAAACTTCCAAACGTGCTGGTGTCCATGTGTTTCAAACATATCCCTAGCTAGTGACTGAGTCACTTGAAAAAGTTACATTATTTTTCCCTCGTGACATTAAAGGCCAGTCACTAGCGAGGGTGTGTGAATTACTCACTACACACACGGGCATTCACTCTCACAAACCAGACAAACCCGACAACAATTTGCCAACCGCGTCTATTGCAATATACTATCGGAACACTAGAGTTTTAACAACCACCATGCCACTATAATTCGTGTACCATATCACACATTACCTGCCATGGACGGTACAGGAGCGAACGACAGCGCTGTGGTGGCCCGAGGAGGGCTGCTTGGGTCATCGCTGTGTGCGGTGGTCAGTGGGTCAGTACTGCCGGTCATCTCAGCTCCGGCCCCATGTTGATCGTCGGGCTTTTCTTTGCGCCTGCGTCGCCTGAGTACATGGGAATAACAAATTAATAAAATTACCGAGAAAGTACGAGTCACTTGACTGAAAATAAACACGCACACTGATACACCGAGACAGAGACAGAGACACATAGAAAATCATATCATGTCGAATCCCTATTTAATAGCCGTATAACTAGAGCTGTTCGGATACCTGCTGTAATACAACGTAACATCTCGTGCAGAGCGAGGGAAACGAAGGTCGAAGTGACCTAAATCACACGTTTTGTGCTAATCATGCTAAACATTGACATCTTTAGCTCTGCTAAATAGATCGCCATTCAAGACTCAAATACTATTTACATTTTAATGTCCTTATAAAAACAAGGTTAAATGATTGTCTTGTAGTGCCAGGCGGTTTTACATTGAGACTGTTTGTGATAAATCACTCACTGAAACACACACACACACACACACACACACACACACACACACACACACACACACACACACACACACACACACACACACACACACACACATACACAAACACACACATTCACACTCACTCTCACACACACACACACACACACACACACACACACACACACACACACACACACACACACACACACACACATACACACACACACAAAGGAACAAAGATCGAGC
>NC_090248.1:3236064-3266064 GCF_037325665.1 Littorina saxatilis
ATGACAAAGACAGAGAAGCAAGGGAAGCTACTCGAGGGGAAGCCAACAATAACACAGGCAAGAAAAAGTTAGAGTTGAAAAGCGGCAGTTTTGAGGTCTGTAGACCAAACAACATGTGTGTGTGTGTGTGGGGGGGATGAATGGGAACGACAGAGGAAACTCACGTATCCGTGCGCACACACACACACACACACACACACACACACACACACACACGCACCCACACACACACACACACACACACACACACACACACACACACACACACATATATACACACAAGGTGGAACAGCGGGGGGAAGTTTTAGATGAATGAATTAACGGCGGATGTTAATTCCATCGGGGTAGGTAGTGCCGAGGGATGATATGATGGGAAATCGCGCCAGGACATCGTCATCAAACCTGCTGACAAGGGCGGTGCTGTGGTCGTCTGGGACCGAGAACTGTACCTTCGCGAAGCCCATCGCCAACTCAATGACGCAGCGTCATACAAACCACCCCCTTAGGCCTCCCTCCCCCTCGACCAAAAACAGATCGCAGATACAATTAAAGAACAGATCAAACACAACAATCTTCCCGCCACTGCCAAACTGACGCTAAACAGCCCACTTTCTACCTCCTCCCGAAAATACACAAACCCAACACCCCAGGCAGGCCCATCGTTTCTGCCTGCAGCTGTCCAACAGAGTTCATTTCGGAATACTTGGACTTCCTCCTTCAACCCATTGTACAGTCACTGCCAACGTATGTCAAAGACACAACACATACCCTCAACTTTCTTGAACACCTCAACAATTTAATTCCATCGGGGCAGGTAGTGCCGAGGGATGATATGATGTGGGACTCCCTGAGTTTGCGCTCGAAGGAGTCGCCACGTACTTGCCACAGAGCCATGACTCTGACATGATTAAGTGAGTGATGTGTTTGACTTCGGAATGAACTAACCCTCCATATTATGTGTTATGCTTTATGTGTACTTGCCGTTCATGTTTAACGATTAAAAGACCCAGAGAAAATGAATAAAAACAAAATTAAACAAGTCGCGTAAGGAAAAATTACTACATTTGATCAAGCTGTGGAACTCACAGAATGAAACTGAACGCACTGCATTTTTTCGCAATGACCGTGCAAAAGGCAGTGAAATTGACGAGCCTGTTTAGCGCGGTAGTGGTTGCGCTGTGCTGCATAGCACGCTTTTCTGTACCTCTCTTCGTTTTACCTTTCTGAGCGTGTTGTTAATCCAAACATATCATATCTATATGTTTATTTGAATCAAGAACCGACAAGGAATAAGATGAAATTGTTTTTAAATCGATTTCGGAAATTTAATTTTAATCATAATTTTTATTTTTTTTATTTTCAAAGCTTGTTTTTAATCCGAATATAATATATTTATATGTTTTTAGAATCAGAAAATGATGAAGAATGAGATGAACGTAATTTGTTTTATAAAAAAATAAATTTAATTACAATTTTCAGATTTTTAATGACCAAAATCATCAATTAATTTTTAAGCCTCTAAGCTGCAATGCAATACCAAAGTTCGGACTTTGTCGAAGATTGCTTGGCCAAAATTTCAATCAATTTTATTGAAAAATGAGAGTGTGACAGTGCCGCCTCAACTTGTACACAAAGCCGGATATGACGTCATCAAAGAAATGTATCCAAAATTTGAAAAAAAACGTCTGGGGATGTCATGCCCAGGAACTCTCATGTAAAATTTCATAAAGATCGGTCAAGTAGTTTACTCTGAATCGCTCTACACACACAAACACACACACACAGACACACACACACAGACACACACACACACACACACACACACACACACACACACACACAAACACACACATACACAAACACACCTACACCACGACCCTCATCTCGATTCCCCCTCTAGCTCTATGTTAAATCATTTAGTTAAAACTTGACTAAATGTAAAAATACAACACTGAAAAACAAAAACATCCACACAAAAATACAACATTACCGTTATACAAAGCAATCCTTTTTTGACAAATTGCAAGACGCCGTATGGCGACAAGCGTTCATGCACAATTCCATTCCACTTACCATACACCAGGGTTTTCCAGGTAAATAATGCGGAATATAGACTAAGGCCCCCCAAAAATAAATAGTCTGTTTACGGTATCCCGACCGACCCTATTTTTTCGCGCGACCCTAGACTTGTTTTTGGCATTTGGGGAAGAAAAAAAACCAAAAACAAAACAAGTCTTTGTTTTATGGCAAAATAACTTGAAAATAGGTTTAAAAAAAAAAAAGTATATATATCCCGACCTACCGACCCTATTTTTTTAGCCTATGTTACCGTAAACAGATTTATTTTTGTTTGGCCTAACATACTTACGCGTTTGACACGTTTTGCCTGTGTAACCCGGTGGGCACCTGCTGCAGTGACCTGTCCTCTTGTCACACGACGTGTTGTTGTAGCAAGTCCACGTGCAGCGCGTGCAGCCTAGGTCATTTGAAAACCGCCTGTACGAGCTAGCCTGGCACTCTGTGGAAAACAATATAATATACTGTATTGTGTATATTTGACCAAAGCGTGGCATTTTATACAGATCCAGACAGTCAGTTTTGCTTCAAAACCGCGTTAGCTTTAGAGGTGAACAATGACTGTCGAGATCTGTTTAACATGTCATATTTTGGTCTACAATACAAATGACAATTATGCATCAATCAATTTTAGTTCGAACTTCACTTTATTTGTTTACCATTGAACGCCCGCAGACATGCACTCTTTTCATAGTCTCGGCCAGCCACCTACATATGAGTTTTTGTCGGACTCCGACTGTTCTTGTAACAAAGAAAGAAAATCCAATGCGCAATCGATGTACATAAGGTAATAAATCGTACGCTGTGTCCAAAATCATGTGCATATGCATTTTATCTATAAATTGCATCAACAGAAGTGTCCCTAAGATTCATGCAGTGTCTTTTCGGCAGATTAAGGCATTAACGTTCCCCCTACGTGATAACGAGTTTAACAGCTCTGCTAAAAGGACTGCAGTTTTCCGATGGCTATACAATTATTATTGTAGGCGTTTCGTGGAATCCCAACGCCAGACACATTCTTTCGGTCTTCTTTGTATGGCCAGCACAACAAAAACAGATAGCGTGAAAGGAAAATACAATCACACCTGCCATTGTGACCATCTTTCAAAAGTGGCCACCTGCCCAAAACGACCACTCCCACGGATCTAAGGTGCGGTTTTCTTCTAAATAATCCACCTTTCCATAGTAACCACTTGTTTATAACGACCACTTTGATCAGTCTCTGGGGTGGCCGTTATAGACATGTTCAACTGTACCTGTACAAGATGGCGGGACAAGGTTGAGGTTAGCTTTGCAAGTTTCACACTGCCCAGTGTTTTGTTCACACCGCAGACAACCGCTTGGAGTGCACTGTTTGTCACACCTGTCACCATGACGACCATCAACACAACCTGTGACAAAGGTAAAGGTGCGACAAGTAAATGCCGGACTCTTCGTCTCTTCTACAACTACTCATTTTACATTTGAATGTCATGTATGAATCTTCTCATGTTCATATTCTACAAACACACGGATTCATCACAGCTTAACCTCTATTCATTTGCAGACATAGCTCTACTCAATCTGACACATGTGTGTCAGGTGAAGTATAGCAGCGTTGCGCATCCATTTTATTTAAAAGAGCAAGGGGTGGGGATGGGGGAGGGCTGGGGGGGGGGGGGGTCAGATAAGGCTGATGACAAAGTCAGTATCAAGAATACGAACGTATCTAAACATCGTATTGGTAACTACCGTATCTAGAGTAGGATAGTAAGTTACATAAACTTACCGTTGGTGCAGGCACCAGAGACCTTATCACAGTTGCCTATGCAGTACTGGCTGCACCTTGTGCACGTGTTGGTGTTGTCCTTGTAGTAGCCATCGGCACAATCTGTCAGTGTGGACACAGTCAGGAAGAGTTACATAAAATAACACCGAGTGACATGGTTTTTAAGGAATACTACTACATTTTCATGAAAGCATATGTATAAATCCAGATCGCATAACATCACATTAAAACGGTACGCAGACAGACAGACAGACAGACACACACACACACACACACACACACACACATACACACACACACACACACACAAACGCACATACATACACATGCTGATACGCACGCACACACATACACATGTAAATACGCACGCACACACACGAACACACACACACACACACACACACACACACACACACACACACACACACTCACACACACCACACGACGAACACTCACACGTATCTCAGACAAGGCACCACTGTTTTTGATTCTACCTGTACAAGACGGAGGGTCAAGGTTGAGGTTAGCTTTGCAAGCTTCACACCGCCCAGTGTATTGTCCACACCGCAGACAACCGCTTGGAGTGCACTGTTTGTCACACCTGTCACCATGACGACCATCAACACAACCTGTGACAAAGGTAAAGGTGCGACAAGTAAATGCCGGACTCTTCGTCTCTTCTACAACTACTCATTTTACATTTGAATGTCATGTATGAATCTTCTCATGTTCATATTCTACAAACACACGGATTCATCACAGCTTAACCTCTATTCATTTGCAGACATAGCTCTACTCAATCTGACACATTTGTGTCAGGTAAAGTATAGCAGCGTTGCGCATCCATTTTATTTAAAAGAGCAAGGGGTGGGGATGGGGGAGGGCTGGGGGGGGGGGGGGGTCAGATAAGGCTGATGACAAAGTCAGTATCAAGAATACGAACGTATCTAAACATCTTATTGGTAACTACCGTATCTAGAGTAGGATAGTAAGTTACATAAACTTACCGTTGGTGCAGGCACCAGAGACCTTATCACAGTTGCCTATGCAGTACTGGCTGCACCTTGTGCACGTGTTGGTGTTGTCCTTGTAGTAGCCATCGGCACAATCTGTCAGTGTGGACACAGTCAGGAAGAGTTATAGAAAAAAAACCCACCGAGTGACATGGTTTTAGGGATTACTACTGCACTTTCATGGTAGCATATATGTTTAAAACGTCGCATAACACCCCTAATAAAAAACAGTACGCAGACAGACACCCACACACTCACACGCACATACATACACGTAACAAATACACACGCATAAACACACACACACACACACACACACACACACACACACACACACACACACACACACACACACACACACATACCCAATAGTGTACACCCACACACACACACACGCACGCACGCACGCACACACACACGCACACACACACACACTCATACACACACTCAGACATACACACACACACACACACACACACACACACACACATACAAACATACATACACACACAGACAAGGCATTTTTCATTTAATTCCCCCATCCATGGCGACCACTGTTCAATAACGACCACTTTATTGAGGTTACCATATAGACATGTGTGACTGTACCTGTACAAGACGGAGGGTCAAGGTTGAGGTTAGCTTTGCAAGCTTCACACCGCCCAGTGTTTTGTCCACACCGCAGACAACCGCTTGGAGTGCACTGTTTGTCACACCTGTCACCATGACGACCATCAACACAACCTGTGACAAAGGTAAAGGTGCTCAACAACTAAATATTGATCTATTCGTAAAATCTACAACAGCTCCTTTTATGTATTCAAATGTCAAGTTTCAATCTCCTCATTTTCATAGCTTATAGATTTATATTGATTCATCACAGAGAAACCTGCAATCCTTTCCAGACATAGCTCTACTTAATTTGAAACGATTGTGTCAATTCAATTATAGCAGTGTTTTTTGCATATCCCTTTTATTTACAAGAGCAAGGGCAAAGGCTATCGATAAAAAAAAAGTCGGTAAAAGGAAAGGAAAAGTATTGACCATTCGAAAAAGAAAAATGTTCTAGAGTATTTTGGGCAGCAAGATAACGTTAACAAAGCAAAAACATGTTTGGTTGTTTTTACATTGCCGTTTATTGAATATGGGTGGTATTACGACACTGGAGATGTGTATTTCTTCAAACCGGTGTCCTGTGCCTTTGCTTGTTCCAAGCTGTATTGCAACTTCGAAGGGTCTGTCAGTGTTGGTTTGCTTCAGTGAGTTATTTAGGTCAGTCACACACACGGTTTGATATGCACGAGGACAACGAGGAATGACAGTCTTTATTTTTTCTTTTTTTTTCATTTGATTTTTCCGTCGGGTGGACACTCGGTTAGCTATGAGAGAAAGAGAGAGAGAGAGAGAGAGAGAGAGAGAGAGAGAGAGAGAGAGAGAGAGAGAGAGAGAGATAAAGAGAGAGAGATAAAGAGAGTGAGAGAGAGAGAGAACCAGAGAGAGAACCAGAGAGAGAACGAGAGAGAGAGAGAGAGAGAGAGAGAGAGAGTGAGAGAGAGAGAAAGAGAGAGAGAGAGAAAGAGAGATAAAGAGAGAGAGATAAAGAGAGTTAGAGAGAGAGAGAGAACCAGAGAGAGAACCAGAGAGAGAACGAGAGAGAGAGAATGAGAGAAAGTGAGAGAGAGAGAAAGAGAGAGAGAAAGAGTGAGAGAAAGAGAGATAAAGATAGAGAGATAAAGAGAGTGAGAGAGAGAGAACCAGAGAGAGAACCAGAGAGAGAACGAGAGAGAGAGAGAGAGAGAGAGAGAAAGAGAGAGAGAGAGAGAGAGAGAGAGAGAGAGGGAGAGAGAGAGAAAGAGAGAGAGAGAGAGAGAGAGAGAGAGAGAGAGAGAGAGAGAGAGAGAGAGAGAGAGAGAGAGAGAGAGAGAGAGAGAGAGAGAGAGAGAGAGAGAGGAGGACAGGTATCTCTATTTGTCTAGGGGTCTGTGTTCCTGCTGGTGTACATCTTATTTGAGTGCATATCGGCTTGTGTGCGAGATCGTGGCTATATAATTTATGCACCGTCATCTGGGTTGGAGAGGTTAACTAAGTTACCTGAACACAGTGACCCTGTGTATCCTGGCTTGCACGCTGGACACGACAGTCCATCCTGATCGCATGTTGCACAGCCAGGGTTTATGTCCGTGCATTGACGCGCACACTTGTCACCATAATATCCATTGGAACAACCTGCAACAAACAACATTTTTTTGACATTAAAATGTCATTACAAGTGCGTGTGTTTGCTTGTTTATTTGTGTCATTGCTCTAAGTTTATAGAGTCAGCCATGTACCGACTTTTTACAGAAGATGAAGAGGAAGGTTTGTCTCCCAAGGTTTGTCTGTCTATGTCTGTCGGTGAATAAATATTCTCAAAAACTACCGAACGGATTTTTGTGACTTCTCAGGGCGTTTGCTTGAGGTGTTTTTGTTCTGTTAAGGGCTATTTGATGACATCATGATTGTGTGTCCGTTTGCAAAATAGGCTTATGAGGTCAACCATGGGGGCAGAGATGGATATAACTCTGTGGTGCGTCAAGGGGGTGGGGGGGGCTTATCAGTCTAATAGGGTACACTATAACACACGAAAATTGATTGATTAAAATCAACATGGCCGAAGCAATGTTTTCATAAAAGAAGCGGTATTGTACGGGCACATGTTGTATTTGGGTTACATGTGATGCAGAGTATTTGAAAAATCGTAGGCATAAAAACATGCAAAGAAGAGTGATAGGTCCCTATTGTGAATATAGTCAAGTGCATACATTGATTATTTATGTATCACACTAGTTTTCCGTCGCGATATAACCTTGAATGGTTGAAAACGACGTTAAACACCAAATAAAGAAAGAAAGAAATCACACTAGTTTTACCGCTACAGCAGTCCCTCTCATGAACGGACACCATTGGGCCAGTGCAAACCTGTCCGTACATTGCAGGTGGCCGGTCACGGGAGAGGCCCCCCCCCCCCCCCCCCATCACACACACTCAGACACACTGACGGACTGAGTGAGTCTTAGCTACTGGTGAACGAGCTCTACTTGTCCTAAAATAATAAGGTCAAACTACTACAACGTATAACTGAAAGGAAAAAACCCTGTCCTGTTTAAAATGACGTTAAATCAAGGGTGTCAGAAAAAGAGAGATAAAAGAAATCCTCAAATTCCTGAGGATACAGGCACCCCATGAAAGCAGTCACGAACACGCTCACAGAGGCACACAAGCTTGTGCAGATACTTTGCAAAAATATGAATTGAAAACCTGCATGTCGTAATTTCTTTTTTGTGTGGCTTTATTGAATGCTTCAGGCAGTGACTTTTCCCTGTCCAGTTTTCTCTTTCGTCTCGCTTACCCCTCTCTTACCCCCCCCCCCTCCCCCTTCCCCTCCACTCCCTTTACCCAGCCCCGACAGCACAAACTTCTAATCTGCAAGGCAGAGTACACATTTTCTAACTTGAGAAGATTACTCCTCTTCAATTATATCCAGAGATCTTCCAGCTGTCTCCACCATATTAAGCCAAGTGGTCGAGTTTTATACCCCCATTCCACACAACCGTTCTAGGTCCCGTTCCATTTCCGACCAAGGAACGGTGCGGGCACGGGAGGGATCGGGAGAGAACCGCATCGGAACGTAAATGATCGTTAACGGAACTGCTTTGAACGGTAGGGTCAGTAGGGACGGTTGAGTTTGGGCTGCATGTTCACATATTTAGCCGTTCCCCTCCCGATCAGAATGAACGGTAATGGAACCTCAACCCATCAGTAACGGAACGCTTGGATCGTTAAAGGAACTTAAAACAACAGTAACGCAACGGTAGCGCTCTCAAACACTGAGTTGTCATACCCGCATTCCACACATCCGTTCTAGGTCCCGTTCCCTTACCGAAGGACGGCTGCCACTATGGTCAGACGCTGTTGAAAGATACCAACAACAGCCGTTTGCGCAGCGTTCCATTGCTGTGGCAGCTGTCCTTGGTTGGTACGGGAATTGGACCTAGAACGGTTGTGTGGAATGGGGGGTATAACTTTTGAGACCGACAGATCTATGAGGTAACCGTCTCAATGGTCCAGGCTCAGGAAACAAAGAGTATATAATTATGGCTTGGGGCGATTGTAGTTTCCCTTCTTCGTGTCCGATAGACAAGGACAATAAATAATAGAGCATTGTGCAATTTCATGTTGGCATCTTCTCCACTGTAAGCAAGAACCCAAAGACTGAAGATCAAAGTGCTTACCCCACTTCTGACCCGAATCACCCCCCTCCTGCTGGGTACACGTGCACTCAAGTTAACACAAGACTGACACCTCTGCTTAGACCTGTGTGCCAGAAGTCGAATGAGAGAGAGATAGAGAGACAGAGAGAGACAGAGAGAGACAGAGAGAGATAGAGAGACAGAGAGAGACAGAGAGAGACAGAGACAGACAGAGAGAGACAGAGGCGGAGAGACTCAGAGGGAGACACAAAGACACACAAACACAGAGAGAGAGAGAGAGAAAGAGAGAGAAAGAGAGAGAGAGACCAAGAAAGAGAGAGAGAGACCAAGAAAGAGAGAGAGAGAGACAGACAGACAGACAGACAGACAGACAGACAGACAGAGAGTGACTCGGGACGGAGAAACAGATAAATGAACACCGGGTGAGAGAAAATGACTCGAGAGAGAGAGCGCGAGAGACAAAGAGAGAGAAAGAGAGAGACAGATACACACACAGACAATGACAATTCTTTATTTAACGAGGGTAGTAGATTAAGCAGTGGTCTGCTTTTTTACATCCAGCCCTCGCCCTAAAGAGGGACTAACTACAAAAATGAAATAAAAATATAAGATAAAAAATAGAAAATAGAAAACTAAAATTCTACATTTTAACAGATAACTAAAGTGAAAACACATTATACATATGTACACAAAATGCATTGCATTGAGGTAAATTGCGAGTTGATTGATGTGAATTAAGTAGTATAGTGCAGCTTGCACTTTCTCAACATCATGCTCTAATCCATACATTACATTTTAAAGAAAATCAATCAAAGCAAGACATTGCTAAGATCATCACACATCTAAATACATGTAGTGGTTGGTTTGTTAGTCCCTTCATTCGAAAAGGGTTTGTGTACATTATACCAATAAAGAGGAGAGGGGCATGTTTAATACAAAAATTGAATACCATTTAAGACAAATATCCTTTACTTTGACTTCATTACATAAGACAAATATCTGCTTTTAAAACTATCAGTGCTGGTAGTTTGCCTCAGGAATGTTGGAAGAGAGTTCCAGAGACTGCTACCTGAATACACTAAACTGGACTTAAACAGGTCAATCCGACGAACAGGAGTGTTTAATCTCATAAATTGACGTGAATTCCTCATGGTAAATTTTGTAGGTAAAGTTGCAGGTACACATCCAGTGATAATTTTGCTCATAAGGGTACATTTATTATAGCCAAGTCTTTCCTTCAGAGGGAGAATGCCTACGTTTATGTAGTCTAATTCATTCAGGGTTGTTTTCTTTAATAAGACTACTTTCAACGCTCGTTTGTGTAATCTAATTATAGGTTTTAGTGAATTATCACTTGCCGAATCCCATAAGGTTGATGCGTAATCAATAACAGATTGAATATGGGCATTAAAGAATAACTTCCTGGCTTCCAAATTCAGGAAGTGCTTGATTCTAGATAAGAGATATACTTTCTTGGACATGACTTTAGAAAGTTGTTCGATGTGGTGTGACCATGACAGGTTGTTATCGATGATCACTCCCAACACTTTATGATGTTTGACTGTTGAAACAATTTCATCATTGACAATTCAATCGGGAAACGTGAAGATTATGTTCTGTCGTTTTTGTCTAGTTGTTATTATCATGCATTTAGTTTTTTGGGGGTTCAGGGACATATGATTTAGCTCAGTCCATGCAATCAGCTGGTTTAAACTTTCTTGCAGTGATTCAGATAAACGATTTAAATTGGTGTCACTGGAGTGTATGGTAGTGTCATCTGCAAAAAGTTCACACAAGTTTTTAATATGAAGGGGCAGGTCATTTATGTATATGGAGAAAAGTAGAGGGCCTAAGACTGACCCTTGTGGTACCCCATGCCGTACAGCCTGCATACTTGATGCCGAGGCGTTCGCATGCACACTTTGTTGCCTGTTGCTGAGAAAAGAACAAATGAGGTTAACTGAGTCAGTCCCGAGGCCATATAAGTTGAGTTTTCTGAGTAACAACTTGTGATCAGTTACATCAAAAGCTTTAGCAAAGTCTACAAATACAACACCACAAAATTCATTATCGTTTATCTTGTCCAACCAATGATCAACAAGAGAGATTAAGGCAGTGTGACACGAGTGATTTGCCCTAAAGCCAGACTGGTTCGGGTGAAATAATTGATTGTGATCAAAGTGCGCTAATAGGTGTTTGTTTATATGTTTTTCAAGTGGCTTTGATAATACAGACAATATAGAAATCGGTCTATAGTTTGAGGGGTCTTTCTTCTCCCCAGATTTAAACAAAGGAATAATGTTTGCCTGTTTGAGCGCGATTGGAAAATATTGTTTGTCTAAACAGAGATTATAAATGTAAGTGAGAGTTTCGGAAATTACTGGGGCTGATAACTTAAGAATTCTTCCATCTAACCCGTCTATCCCCTGGGTACCTGTTTGCTTTAAATGTGTGAGTGCTTGAAAAACTTCAGACATTGTAAGCGAAGGAATATTTAATTGAGATGAAATTTCTTTTGACTTACAGAAGTCTTCTAAAACTTCCAAATTATTGAGGTTAGTCGTATCCTTTAAAATAACTTTTTCAGCTATTTTGGAAAAATGTGTATTTAGATCATCAGGTGTTATGTCTCTAACGCAACTTGATTTAGATGCAGAAGTTTTATTTGTGAGTTCATTTATGGCTTTCCAAATGTTCTTTGGATTTTGTTTTGAAGAAGCAAGGTCTTGAAAATATTTTCTCTTTTTTAATCGTTTTATTGAGTTTACTTTATTTCTCTGTTCTCTATACTCCTCTTCCTTGCCGATTGACTTTAAGAAGTCGCGATTATCTATGGCATCTTGTAATTCATCATCAAACCATTTCGGTTTCACTATGTGTCTGACTCTTTTAATTCTCCATGGAGCATGTTTATCATATACGTCAGTGAAGGCATTGAGCCAGTGTGTTAATGCAGCATCATGATTCGTACAATTATAAACATCAGAGAGGGAGGAGTTACAGAGGTCGTGAAGAAATGTGTCTTCGTTGAATTTAGAAAAGGATCTGTATTTTATTGTCTTGTGACCTGCTTTTGGAATTTTTACACCCTTTTTCGACCACGTCAGACAGACAGGGAAATGATCGCTGCAACCACTGGAGGGAACACAACATTCAACAATGTTACGTTGATCAGTGACATAAATATGATCTATCAAAGTACTTGTAAATGCTGTGACTCTTGTAGGGGTGTTTACTATCTGTTTGAGATTATAGAGGTTAAGCATATCTAGCCATAGCTTGTTCTGCTTAAGCAAATCAATATTAAAGTCTCCCAATAACATTATTTCCTTTGATTCGAGTAAAACTGAGTAAGATTATCCGACCAATTTGCTCTCTCTACAGGATTTCTATAACAGAAACCTATGAGGAGTGGAGGTGCTCCTTTCATTTTAACTTCTACCCACACCGACTCCACAAACTGCTCAAGGTGTGTTAATCTTGTATAGCTAACTGATTCACTTACGTACAGAAGCAAGCCAGTTTCTTTACTTTGCTGTGAGTCTCTGCGTAGTAGCCTATGTTATAACCAGGAATAGCTACATCGGCATCCGAAATCTGCTGAGATAATCGTGACTCTGAGAATCCAAAAATGTGAAAATTTGAACCAGAATTTAAAAGCATACTAGATACGTCATTCATTTTGTTAATTGCATGGTTAATGTTAAGGTGGCCCACACGAAGACCCTCTTTTCTGGGCCATAAATTTGGACAGCTATTCATTGTGAACATAAACAGTATTCTGGCTTTTGAACGTTAAATAGTCCGAGATATTTACTGAAATCTCTTGATCAATCTGTAACAAATTCGCAGGAACAGAGAAATGTGTCAAACAAGAAAGAATAATTTAGAAACACAATGTGTCAAACAATGACGTTATCAATAAGGTACAATAGGTAAATAAGGCAGAAACTCAACGTCAAGCGTAGAATAACTAGTAAAGAGACAAGGAAATATTCCGGACGACAAACTAAGTAAAACAACGAAAGCAACAATAAACAAGTAGAAAATCGAAAGGCAGATTAGCACAAGAAAACAGGAAAATAAAGAGAAAACGGTAATGTTACCTAATGTTACCGTTTATAATGATAATAAAGAACCAAACTAAGACAACGAAACTAATGTAATAGACTCTAAGCAAGTCTAACACAAAGCACTTGTCATAGGAGTCAATGTTGACACATGTGTCGCCCAGTAACAGCAGCCGCTTTCAAAGCATATAATATGAATGGGGCAAATAGCTTGACCGTCCGAACACACTGCTGTCGCTGAAGCCTGTCCAATTAGAGGCGCACAGTAAAGAAGCAAGCACACACCGAGTCTCTGTCTCAAGCAAGACAAGAACATGTTTCTTCTTGTCTCTTTGTCAAAGAGTTGCTGTGACAGCCTGAAGCACAGAACAGTAAAAACGAAAGATCGATCAGGAGGATAAAGGCCACGAAATCATGCTCACACACTCACAAGGGTAAGTAGCACAATCATACACAAATATGCACAGTTTTACCATCACAGCAGATGACGCTAATAATGCTGTATTTTCTATTACCGCACACACACACACACACACACACACACACACGCTCACACTCACATGCGCTCACACACACACACAAACACACACACACACACACAAACGCACACACACACACACACACACACACACACACACACATATAAGAATAATCCAGAAATAGTCGTCACACCCATGAAATTCACTCCACTTGACTAATTACACAAGTGTACACCTATCCGAGTTATAGTAGCTCTGGTAGTTGGGGGGTGGGAAACTATGTTGAAGATGTGTGGGCATGGGACCGTGTGCACGGTGAGGTGGTACTGAGTTTCCGTGTGTCTGAAGCAGGTATGGTGGAGGAAGCATGTCACGCGGGGGGTGACTGGGGGGATGCGTAGTGCCAGACGTAGGGAGGCATAGGATAGGGTCTGACTGCCTGCTTGGACTGGCTGTAGTGCGGGTCGCTGGAATGGTGCAGTGTGGAGACGTCGTTGGTCCGCTGCTCATAAGATGGGGGAGTGTTACGCTGTTCTTGGTGAGGGAGTGGGTGGGGGTGGCGCAGAGGGCTGGTACGCAACATATGCCCCGGTCCCTGGTCATGTTGGCGACTCGGCTGTCCTGTTCCGTGATGAGTCTGCTGGTTGCGGTGTTCGTCACGGCTTGGCAGGGAATGCTCAGGGGGGGTCGGCAACAACGGCCCTCTTCGCTTTGAAGTTACCGCAGGCTGGCCAGCATACTTCAGGTTACAGGCAAGGCGGACGGTACCCTGCCGACTCGGGTGAAGGGCGTCCCTGTAGAGGGCCTTGCGGGGGGCGCCACTGGCTGTGAGGAAGGTGTCGGTATGGTCGGTGAACCCCACTCACTCTCTCTCACACAACTCCTTTCCAGGGAGTGATTTGAGGCCGTGGCCGTCTTCCTCAGTTCGTGCTCACCCTTGGGTGGAACAATAGAAGATGCCTGTATAATTGCTGCAGGGAATACTTTCTTCATTAGTGTGAAAAGTCGGGACCACGCTGCCTCTGTGATTGTGTTTTATTCCCCCCTCTGCTTCTTTACCTCTGTAAACTTGTAGAGCTAGTTATTTTTCGATAATGACCCAGCAACCAAACAAATAACGAGCCAGCAACAGCCTGAATCCTCGATAGTGCAATGGTACTACTTTTGCGACTGAAAAGTTCCGAACGCTCTATACGTACGAAATATACATCTCTGGAGCAAACAATACACACATACCGCATTTAAATTAACAACTACAGGCCTGAACACATGAATCTCCATATAAAATCCATGAGTTAGGTTGTTTTCTGAATCTAGATCTGCCGTGCACACACCGTTCATCACAAGCAAATTCCCAAGGCAAGTAACTCATACTCTTGCCGACAAGAGTAGTTCCCCTTCTTTTAACGCAGTTTCTTCGACAACACTGATTGCAATCCGACGGTCAGTTTTCAACAATATTTCATTTTATAAACAGATCACACGCAACCAAATGCACACATCTCATCAATTTAAACAACATAAAGCGGTTTCATACACTATTTTCCCCAGAACACTGAACTTCATACAGTAATTAACGTTGGAACACGGGTGCAAAAGTTCGTCTGCTAGTCCCATTTGACGAAAGAACATTATCCTAAACTATACTAAAACATAAACAGAACACACAATATCTGCCTTTACCGCCACAGCAGAATAACAGCATATCTGTGTACTTGATTTTAGTCTAAAACAGGGAAACTGACAAGAAGTGTTAACAGAATGGAATGATTTGCACGGAACTATACAACCGCGCATTAATCGATCGCCTGCGCAGGTTGACTGGTTGAGTGATTCGGATTCGATCAAACTTACGCACAAAAAGTTTAAACTCCTGTTTTCTTTGAATAACTGAAGAAAGGAGGAATAAAGAGGTTACACACCTCGTCTCAGTGATTATTAAAAATAATGGTCTCAGTTCGCGGTCATGAAAAAGCTCGCTGAAGCTCGCATTTTTCATGATCCGCCAACTTCGACCATTATTTTTAATAATCACTGAGACTCGGCATGTAACCTCTACATGTCGGCACGTGTTGGACAATTACTCGTTGAACTTGTTTGGACTGTGGGATGTTGGCCAACCAGTGCGTCAAATCGTCAACACAGAGACCTCTGACACACTGAGGTTTTGCGATACTCTCTCCGGAAACATGAGTTCTGGCCTAACTGGTCTCATCACGTACCGAGTCCCCGAGCAGCACACGAGTGGTTGAAGAAGCCACTCGGAACTCGGCCAGCTGTTGTCGCGGAGTTAAGTTTTCAGTAGATAGACTTTTTGTAACAGTCGAGCCCAAACCTCGGTTGATAGAGTGAGACTCGACTTTAGCAGTGTCTGGGCCAGTCTGTTGCTGAGCGGAGCTTTCAGGAACAGTTGCATTTGCTTCAGATTGGTCGCCCAGCACGGCAAATCTGTTGAACAGTGCGACATCTACGTTGACTGCACGGGCGCCTATGCTTTCTTCTTGCAATAAGACTGTTACACGACACTTGAGATTGCCACAAGTTCTCAAACGTCGTATAGTTGTGTTCTTTTATTCTACGTCGCCCGTCTTCGCAGCAGCAGAAAACAACTCGTCAAATTGAGTTCGAGGATTTATTCAGCATTCAATACATACAACTGCACAACGTAGCAGAACTCAAATAGAAGCTTTTTTACATACAAATCGCGCTGGCATATATAGTAAATACTCAATCTCGAGAATATTCCAGACCGAACATGATACAACTACATTATACGAGCCGTGCATGGACTAAACTAGCGACATTCTCTATGACGTACATCAAAAGTGCCGACGCACTTAATCCGAACGAACGCCACGAACTCACGACTAAATCAGCGTGGTAAACAACTTGTTTTGACAGGACTAGAAAGTTCACCTGCATTCTCGTCCAAGCATAAATATTGTGTTTACAAAATATAATATCGGTACTTTCCCACAACGTACAAATAAGTCAACTACATGCAACACACAAAACTGAACCAAAGCTCAGCAACGGTAGCGTTTCCTAACAAAGACATCTGTGTCTGTCAGAGATTCCACTGTGGCAGTTTGTTTCCTGATTGTAGCGTGCACAGGAGCAGGCTTCTTAGGAGCAGTGCACTGTTTCCGCTCACACTGACGTGGACCCGGTCCGCCTGCTTTACCGCATCAGCCTCCAGGTCGACGAACCGGTTTGATGTGGTAACATTGTAGGCTGGACTACTCTCCTCTTGCTGGCAGGCTTGGATTGAGTCAGTCTGAGTACTAGCTTGAATGTGTGCCTTTGAGGTTAAGGATTTCTTTAAGTCACCAACTTGAGACCTAAGGTCACTGTTGACCTTGTTTAGAGTGTTGACTGTGGTCTCAAGCTGGATCACTCTTTCCTTTAGTTTATCAATCTGTACTTTTATATGAAGTTTAAGCTCATTTTTCACTTGTTGTTTGGTGTTTTCGATGCTGGACACATTGTCAGGTGTCTTGCTGGAAACATCGACAACACTACACACCTTGTGACGTAGGCGCCTTAACTGTTTCTGCACGGGAGAACGGGTGGCTGATGATAACTCTACGGTTTGTTCTTGCGCGTCGAGCTTTTTTCTTGAGTAGTTGGGTGGTCTTTGGGTGGCCGCTCCCATCATCCACGATGAGACCGTCGTCGTCAGAAGGGGAAGGCGCATCATTTTGTTTCGCGGACTCCACAGAAGAAGCAGCTTCCACGCTCGATTGCATTTGGGGGGAGGGGACTGGGGAGGGCGCATCACTTTCTTTCTCAGATTCGACAGAAGAAGCAGTTTCCACGCTCGATTGCATTTTGGGGGATGGGACTGAGGAGTCAGTCACTGCAGATGCAGTGTCGACCGTCACACTCGACTGCATTAAGGGGGAGGGGTCCGAATCGGCAGTCGTATAAGAGGATTGGCCTGAAGGATTAGGGGTTGAGGGACAGGCAGGTAGGAATGTGGGAGAAGAGGTCGAGCTCTGTTCAGTTTGGAGAAGAACAGGTGTCACTGTGCCTTCGGGGCGTATGTCACATGAGTCAGTGAGTGCTGCAGTAGAGGGGGGTGGAGTGTAAGAGTTGTCCAATGAAGGTGCAAGAGCGAGCTCAGAGTCTTCATTAATACTCTCGAGTGAGGCATTGTCGGGACCGAGAGATTTCAGACGCCGAGACGCTCTTGTAGGTTTAGTGGTCGCGGTTTGACCTGAAGAGGCGTGTGAAGTGGGTGGGAGGCGCATAGTTGACAGCTTCTCCGTCATCGACGCTTTTCTGTTGGCTGCATCGAGGGCAGACACAGCCTTGATGCAGGAAACAATGGCATCGAATTCCTCGTCTCGCCATACATTACACTTGGTCCCTTGCACCAGAACTGTGCCTGTCGTGTAATAGAGGGTGACGGTGATGCATTTAATGCCGTCACGCCTTACCTGTACTTTGGTCCGAAACAGCTCCGAAGGCAGTACACGTTGGTCTTCCAGATCAGAACTGTCTATAACACTTAGCTTACGGGTGGGGTTGTCGGCTTCGTCCACCCAGTCAACATAAAAACCAGGCTTGCTACGAATGTCACATCCATATCGTTTATATAAAATCTGTCTTGTGAGTGCGAGTAACTCTAAAGGTACTGTAAAAGTTAGCTGATTTGGGTCCCTTTTGATGTCCACACTGGGGACCCAGTCCTGCGAGTTACAAGTGTGCAGGGCCATGGGACTAAGCTGCAGAGTTAAAATAGCACAGTGCTCGTGGCCTTTGAGCGAGATAAAATCACATAATTGGTTAGGATTAAGAAAGCATGAAAGCTTGTGGGCGAGAGGCCCAAGACGTATCCGGCGGCGACTCACATAATTACACTGCCCATCCTCGAGATCATCTTATGACACCTCAAGATGAAGTTGAAGAGAAGAGAGAGTCTTGCAGACCGGACACACACGCCTCAGAGACCAGACCATGTTTACTATGCGCACACACTGGCCGCTAATCCCATCGGAGTTGCATCATCACAGTTACGTTGACGGATCTAGTCGATGGTCTGGCTCGTTTCGTACCAAGTTCGATCCGAAAGAACAAAGAGAAAAATGTTTACGGCCTTGTTACTCACTGGTGGTGACAACGCTGTCTGTTGTGTCCGTAATCTTTGAGAAAACTCAGGTCTTTTAACATCAGACAAGAAATCCTTCAGATGTTTTACACTTCAACGTGCAACAGTGTGTTGTACTTTGGCTCCGTGTGTTGGGGTGGCAACATCAACAAGCAAGACAGGGATAGATTAGATTAATTCATCAGGAAAGCAAGTGGGGTGGTTGGGAGGAAGCAGGACAATTTCACATCAACACATGAACGACGACTGACTGACAAGGTACAGAAGATTTTGGCTGACGACTCGCACCCACTCAGACCGGAATTTGACAGTAGACGGACAGACAGGAGCAACAGATTCAGACAACCAACCGCAAGATCCACACGCTACAGAAATTCGTTCATCCCATCTGCAATTCACATCTTCAATTCTCAGGTGGGGCGGTAGATGCTGGTGTTGTCGCTCTGATGCACATGAACCCCCTCTTTAACCTCGTCAGACAGTATCCTATCGATCACCACGCCTTCGCAGACGACAACCAGTTGTACAAAGACAGTGAGATTGATCAAATTGATACCACTGTGAGTGAAATGGAAGACTGTGTTGTTGCTGTAAAGGCGTGGATGACGGCTAACAAACTACAGCTAAACGACTCGAAAACTGAATCCATGCTTGTCAGGTCCAAGTACAGATCTTTCCCTGAAAATTCTTTGCCTTCTAGCATTCATGTCGGTGATAGCGACGTCAACTTTGTCTCTTCTGTGACTAATCTTGGCGTTACCTTCGACCACTTCCTCAACCTTTCCCAGCACGTCCAAAACATCCGCACAATTGCGTACAGTAACTTAAGGAAAATCAGTTCTATCCGCCACTATCTTACCCCCCAAGCCGCTCAAACTCTAGCCTGTTCTCTAGTTCTATCCAGAATAGACTATTGCAACAGCCTGTTCTATGGCTGTGATCAAAAACTTGTCGAGTCACTCCAAAAGGTACAAAACTGCCGCCAAATTGATATATCGTTCTAAGAAGTTTGATCATGTCACACCACTTCTTCGTTCCCTTCATTGGCTTCCCGTGTCCGCTCGTATCAGATACAAGCTTGCTTGTATCTGTTTCTCTGCCAAATTTGAAGATGGCCCTAAATACCTCAAGGAACTGCTCGTCACATATGACAATCCCTCTGACTACAACCTCCGCTCACGCGCTGACAGTCGCAAACTGGAAACTCTCGAGCAAAGCTTGCCTTCTTTTGGAAATCGCTCGTTTGCTTCTGCGGCTGCCATTGTCTGGAATTCTCTCCCTTCCTCCGTTCGCCATTCTGCTTCTAAGGACTCTTTCCGCAGTTCCCTTAAAACGCACCTTTTTCGCGAATCCTTGTAAATTGTCCTTGCCATCTTTATAGACTGTTAGAGGTGAAGTTAGATTTGTTGTTTGAATGTGTCTTTTTTGAATAGTTGCTTCAGCTTTGATTGAGCTATAGGGTTCTGTATGGAATTTGCATTTAGTCTTTCCTTTTCTTGCTGAGTGTATGTACAGTCCAGAGAGGAGACGGACATGGTGTGAGCTTGTCCAGGGGGGTATATGAACATCTCAGTGGCAGGGGGATGGAAGCACTTGTTAATGAGTGGGAGTGTGTATGCGCGTGGTGTGCACGAGGATGTATGCACGTGAGTGATATTTGTAAATGTGTATTATTATAATATCATCTTTGTATTTATATTATTGAAATTGTTATATCTCGATGTACAGCGCTAAGAGCATAGTTAAATTTGTGAAGCGGCGCTATATAAGCTATCTTTATTATTATTATTATTAGTGTTCTGTATTGTTTCAGTATTGTTGATTTTGTTTTGCATGATTATATACTCTTATTCTACTCTCTTAGACAATAAGTGATAACCGGCAAGGTGCTGACTTTCGTTTGTGCATTGTTGATGGTGAATGCATGTTAATTTATTTTTAATATACTTTCTTATGTGATAACCAATGTGCTATATTTTCTCAGGACAAAGAACAAATGTTTATTTTGAATGTTTTATGTATGTTATTATTACGGACACAAACGCTCAGCAATGCAATTTCTCTTTTAGAGATTAATAAAGTTATTGTATTGTATTGTATTGTATTGTATTTCCTCGAATTCAATATTCACCATCCACAGAATAAAAAATCACTTCCTCATGCACAAGCACATACACAATTCATGATGGTAAAGTTGACATTGCACATGTTGTAGGCTAAAAACATCAGAGCAAAGTAAGCACCTGTTAACTAGTCCACGCATGCGCAGACACTAAGGCAGAGCGAGGGAGAGACGGAGAGACTTGCATGGAGTGTACGTGACAGACAGTGCGTGTTGCTATAAACAGACAGACGAGGTGCAGCTCATTAATAAAGTACTTGACTTGACTTGATTACTTGACACAACGCAAATGGGAAAACAGTGACATGATACTGTTTGAATTCCAAAAAAGCGCAGCTCATTTTTGCAACAGCACAGATGACAAAGTTGGTTTCAACAACTGATCTCATGAGAACGGTAACAAGCGACTCATGGCACCTCTCCGAACGCATTCTAATAGATAGCCGCTCCTGCGGCCATCAACAATGCACTCAAAGCCTCTTCGGCACCAGCTTGGTCAAAAACGGAGAAACATGTTGCTAAACTAATTAGATAAAATATACACTTTGTGTCATCGAACGTCCAAATACTTCTATAGTGTATAGTTTTATGGCCTTTATGTACACGCTTAGGCAACTTAAACGACCAAGAACAACAGATTGAACAATGATCACTACTACTTGAGTGTACAACCTTCACATTCGAGACCAAAGCTATAGCTATATAGTATTGGTGTAAATGTGGTCAATTAATGTTGATGTATTGTTAAAGAGAGGTTACTGAACGCCAGGCTGTCTGGGTTTTGTGTTGATAAATATTAAAATTACCAAGAAATAAACAAAATACGATTGTCACACTTAATAATTTATATATCCTGATGATCAATGCATTTATGAAACCAAGATGAACTTGCGGCTGGGTTTCTATATATACGCAACCAAGCAGGTATGAATTGGATTGTGTATGTCATTTTCAACCTGAGGCGTTCACTATTGTCCATTTTCAGATAAAGAATAAGAATAAGAATAAGAATACTTTATTATCTCATAGAGAAATTCAGGCGTGGTACATAACAATAGTACAAACAAGACATTGATTTTACATAAAACATATAGCACTATATAACAGGGCAGGTTATAGAAACACCTTCCACATACCTCTCTGGACATTCCTTGCATTGTTCTTACGCATTCAGACATGAACACATCCATGTCTCATTTACACATCGCACACATGGACATTCGTATACGCTCAACTTACCCATTCACACATGGACATTCCACCACGCTCCACTTACACATTCTTATACGCAGATCAACCCTGCACTCACTTTACATACTTTGCTATGGAATCATTCACATCAACAGCAAGACCAACTGTCTTGCCGGAGTATTAATAATGAGGTATGTTCAACATGTCATCACTAATACGTGAGTCTAACCGTGTTTCTGAAATTCCAAACAGATGCGTAAGCTGCAAATTCTGATTTAGTAAGACACACAGATCGTTAGCACCTTGTTGACTTTATCTTAAATAAAAAACTGAATCAAAACAGGGATTTTAGAGTATGTCTTATTATTTAACATTATAAACAAATATACAGTTTGCTTATGTTTGAGTAAAGCTGTGCTTTAGGCCTAAAAAAAAGTAGGTGTGGTTACGGTAACCCGACCTACCCTATTTTTTCGCGCGACCCTATAACTTTTTATTACATTTGTCAAAAAAACACAAGAAAACGAGTGCAGAAAACGCAATGAAAGCGAAAGCGCCCGAGTCGCACACTTATTTCCCTGTCAAGTAGGTTTAATTTGTACACATTAGAAAAAAAGTAAAAACAAAAAAAAGTGATTGCCTACCTTCCTACCCTATTTTTTTGGCAATGTTCCCGTAACCACACCTATTTTGTTGTTGTTGGCCTTATGTGAAGAAAACCATTCAACAGAAGTCGCAAATAAATTTTTGATTTTGTAAAAGAAAATGTACCTTCCTGGGGGCAATTGCTCATCTCACTTTTTCTTGTCGTTCGCCAAGATTACACTTGGAGTCCAGCTTTGGTTATGAAGCTGGTGGTGCTTATCTCACTAATCTAGGTTTTTCAAAACGCTTCAGTTGATGACGGCAGTTTAACTAAACCTTGAAGCTACATTCCCCAAGTCTCGTACACTATACAAACAGACTCAAAGCCATGAAAGATGGGCATAGTGGTCAAGATGTCGGCGTTCCAAGTGGAAGGTTCGTGCATGGTTCAAACCTATCTGCCCAATATAGTGACACCGGGTGTTGTGTGAACGATTATTTGTGTAACTGCACAATATACTTTTATCAGGTTGATTTATTTTCAATTATGCATCAAACATACTAGTGTTTCCAGTTATATTTAGTTATTGTAAGACAAAACTAGATAACATGTTTGGGGATAGGCTTTAACAGTTTCATAAACTATTATTGTGTAACGCAATAACAGTTAAGTTATATGCATCTCCTTTATTTAGTACAATAACAAGAAAGCAAACATTGTAATCATGTCTCTGACAATCAAGTTATATGTAAATTCACAGAGACGTGCATGCATGTACAGGGTGACCCGAACAAATGCAACCCCAACATAAGCGAATACATTCTGCATCTGTTTAACGAACTAGTTTATATTTACCGTAAACTAATTTTAGCTTGAGCATGATAATAGCACCAAGTTTCAAAGTTATAGGCTAAGTCAAGTGATCTGGTTGCTCTTTCCCAAAAAATATCCAAATTAGGGAATCGGCTGAAAAGAATGATCTTTGACTTTGGGCGGCAACCACAATTCCAAAAGATATTCCCCAAAGTAAAAGTCTGGACAGTTTAAAAGGGGTGAGAGTGAGTACTGCTCAATGTCAAGCATCCTACTTTTCAGCATATTCCTGAATTTGGATTTGTTTACTCGAAAGAGCACAAAAATCAGATTGTTTGACCTATCAACATACAATGAAGCACAAGTGAATTAAATACTACAAGTTCACATAACTGTTCATTGGCTCTATCGACGCCCGTTTCTAACCGCTTGCTTCCCGTTATAATAAACCGTCCATAGATCGTCGTCCTCCGGAACAAAATCCTTTGTATGTCATCGATAATTCAGGATTCTTGGTAGGAAAATCCTTTCATGCAATGACGTCATCGACGTTCGCGCCGTTTGGCGATTGGTTACAGAATTTCGGAGCCAGGCAACAACATAATGTCGGTCACGCTTGAAGTTAACGCTACTTAATATTGCTTTCCAAACTGTTACGAAGTGAACGGGAGCATAGGGTCAGTTATTAACTTAACTTACCTAGAGCAGTGAGATAAAGAGAACAGTACACAGATACGGACAGAGAGACTCGGATTCTCGAGTCGAGTCAAAACTTATACCTATATACGCTCGAGAACTCAAGTGTAATATTTGAAGGTAAGAGGGGGTGTTGCAGGTAGCTCTGTTTCCTCCTTGGGGATGAAGCTACCAGGGGAAGGGATTGTGTTGGAGGTGCGGGTAGAGGGGTAGCCCTCCCGGTGCTCCCCCTTGGACCTCCCTAGTCTAGGACCCTGGGTCTTCGCGAGGTGGCCATTGTGGCGTAATCCCTCCGGACTTGCATAACGTTTCCCTATCCCAAGACCGACCGTGCGTGGTCTATGACCACATCCTCTACGCAAGCCCCTAGGCGAAACACGGCGGATCTAGAGGAGAGAACCTCGATAAAAAATTTGAGCTGCCATGAAGACGGAGCATGTTGGCTGAGGACAGCGGGCAGACCTTCTGTGCCGACACCCATCTACAGGAGAAAACCAGGCATGCACGCATCAAACCCAACATGGTCATACAAACGGAAAAACGGAAGTTAAAATCTCCCTCGCCTACCGTGCGACAAAATAGCTCAGTTGGTAAAGCGCCCGATCGCTTTTCTTAACATTGCTGGTTACGGGTTCGAATCTCTTTGACGGCACATTTAAACACAACACTTTTTGTTTTAATTTCTGAACTCGAAATGCTTGTATTTTATTCATTTGCTTCATTCCAAATGTTTTGGATGATGTAATGAATCGAAATAATAAAAACAAATGCATAATTAGTGAGTATTTCCAGCGGACAACTTCCCCAGAATTACCCATTCTATTTTTTATTTTTAGTAACATCAGCTTTTGTGAATATAATATAATGCCCTGTGGATAAAAACCACAACTCAATGTAGTGATGAGATCAAGAAAATGTACAGAACACAAATACGAACAGGGAAACTCAAAAACCGACGAGTCGACACTTGCTCGATTCGAGAACCCGGGCATGTGTAAGGTATGTTCGCAGTTCAAGTTTTAGTGTACACGTCTGGGTATCGTCTGCCTGGTTGGCAAGGTGGTAGGACGTTTGCCTTCAGTACCGGCGGTCTCGAGTTGAGTCCCGTAAATGGCAAGACTTTTGTAAACTTTTTTCCGAATTGTTCAACTGTTTTCCTTCTTTTCTGAACTCTATATTCTTGTATCTAATTCTTTTTGAGTCGTGTATTAAAAATCGAATATAGTGCGTAAGTGCCATTGAACAGCTTTCCTAGAATCCCGTATTCTATGTTTAGTACAGGGTACCACAAAGAAAAAGGTCAAAGGGCATATGTGTCACCGCGTGTCGACTGATTGTAATGATAGTAGAGCACTTCTAGTATATGGACTTCTGAATTAAGATAATGTACACCACATATACAGTATTTTGTTTAACAGATGCAGAAGCTATTAGCATGTTTATGCATTGCACATTTTGGGGGTCACCCTGTTCGAGACGAATCAATGGCCAGTGTACATTGGTGTTCTGTGTGTTTTTGCCCGTCCGCACGTCCGTTCTCGCGCCGTGCCTTTGCAAAAGAGGGTATATAGCGAGTACTCATTAAGGTGCATGTGTGTGGCAGGTTGTTTGGTCCCTCATTATAAGGGTGTGACAGACCCCCAACAGCCAACCCCTTATCCTTTTTATAAGGCAATCTTTTCAAGCAAGCAATGGTCATTATCGTAACTTACTGAAAATATCGAACACTTACCGTCACATTTTCCGTTGTATCTGTCACAGACACGATCACAGTTGGTGCTGCATGGTACACAGGTGTTGTTACTGAGCATGTAATCCCCACTCTGACAGACTGAATGTAAAGCAATATTTCAATGCCAGGATAACGATGAAGACTACAAACATTAATATGAGTTAATAATAATATGCTGACCGTTAGCAAATGATAACGGACATGTCGATAAAATGGATTATCAGCATGAGCCGGAGACAAATGCTGATATCATGTTAAGACATATCGGTTATTATTTGCTAATATAATTAGTATATTAGAAATAACGGTTTTATTACCGTCCATTTCGACAAAAAAAATCGAAGCGACCCCGCGAATGAGTTGGAACAGTCGCAATGGGAACTGGATCGCTCTTATTTAATTATGCCTGTCAGTCAAAGCATTCTCGTGACCTAGGTCAGCCAATCCGAGTCTCTCACCTGACGTGATGAATAGTCACAGGTCAAATGCGTTTACACAACAATCTCACAAGATAAACCATCTTGAATAAGGTTTTCAGTTGCCTCGATATATCTTGTTCAACTGAGCGCGACAGATTTGCAAAGGACGCCAGATAGAAAGGAAATGACGTGAAGACATATTTGACGTAAATTAAGTGACGTAAATTTACTTGTATTGTCAAAACGTTGACACTGACAAGAAACTGGCTTTTCGGTATTTTTTAGATAACGGGTGTAGTCAGTGCCCCCCACGGACGCCTCACCTAGAGGGTCCCGAGACCCCCACTTTTAATGTTTAGAGGGTCCATGGACCCCCTAAGCGGAGTTTTAGAGGGTCCCAAGAGTCCATGGTCCTCAAACGCCCTGTGTTAATATTAACAGCTATTGTGTTTTCAGCGTAGCAATAGTGTCCGATATTTAGACGAGACAAGTATAATGCCGACGAGTCGAAGACGAGTCGCATTATACTTGTTCGAGTCTAAATATCGGACCCTATTGCTACGCTGAAAACACAATAGCGATTATATAGCTGTTCTGACCTTGATTTGTTGTTCCAAACTTACAAAATGACAGTTTTTGCGTCGATGCGTTGATCTCAGGTTTTGATAGCAGACGCCGTTTCTTATGCGCATTAGTTTTGCGCAGGCGCCACACTGACTTTGGAAAAAGCAGAGCAGACGGCAGCGAAGTTTTCAGTTTGGGTGAATGGCATTTATACTTGTCTTGTCATGAAGCGAATTGTTCAACCTCAGTTATAAACGACTACATGAATGTTAGTGCCATGGGTTGTACATCAATACTTCAGAGGGGAAGTGGGGTATTTAGTGTAGAGTTACGAGATAAGAAAAGCCGAATGCGAAAGTTTGTGTCAGTCGTAGGCTTACATCTTTCGACTTTGGGCATTTTGTGGTGTTTAGGGACAGAAAATAATTGGTTTAGTCCTGTTTCATCGGGAAGTTAGCAGAAAAGGGTATGCTATCAACATTTGTAAAGCTGAAAAACATTCCCGAGAAGAATTTCAAGTTGTCAGTGTATGCTGTTGTCGATTGTTAACATCGTGTGGTACAGATGGGTAAACCGGAACCATGCGTCTTTGTTATTGCCAATATGCTTTTGGATATTGGCAAAAATGGCCGACCTCCGTAGGATTATGCTTTGATGATGATGTTGAAACCATCCAATCACAGCCCCCGAATTCCCCCACGTGTCCATCAGAATAGCTATATAACGCGTTGATATGTGACCCTCCACCACGAAATGAGTCGCATGTCACCTCGCGCGGTTCTGCGCTAGGCTTAATATAAGTCCGGGGAGTGTCTGGTAACAGTGTGAGGGTCACCATAGTCACAGGCTTGTAACTCAAACAGTTTTCGCTCTTTTCTAAAACGGTTTTCACCACTGGATAGAGCATAAAAAACTCAATAGGAAAATGTAAAAATATGAAAATCATGCAAAGGTGACATGCGACTCATTTCGTGGTGGAGGGTCACATATCACGCATCAGTGTAATATGAAGTGTATTTTTTTCATCAGAATATTCAAAGAGGACATTTCAACTATACTTTGTTAAATGGAACACACACACTCTTTTCCATATCGTTCCGGTGTGAAATTGGCATTTGTGCTTGCACTAAATTAAAATTGACTGTCGACTACAGTCTGAAAAGTGTACCTACAGTACGCACGATAGCAACACTGTAGTGCGTCCCGGGACCCGCTCTTTATGGGTTTAGTGCGTCCCGGGACCCCCCTCGATGAATTCCTAGTACGTGATTTTGGCTCCTAGTGCGTATAGGACGCAGGGACACGCACTTTGGGCAGCCCTGGTAGTATCTGGTGGGTGGTGCCTTGCTGTTCCGTAAAGCACCCACCGACAAAACTCGCTTTTTACATTTAGTCAAGTTTTGACTAAATGTTTTAACGTAGAGGGGGGAATCGAGACGAGGGTCGTGGTGTATGTGCGTGCGTGCGTGCGTGTGTGTGTGTGTGTGTGTGTGTGTGTGTGTAGAGCGATTCAGACTAAACTACTGGACCGATCTTTATGAAATTTGACATGAGAGTTCCTGGGTATGAAATCCCCGAACGTTTTTTTCATTTTTTTGATAAATGTCTTTGATGACGTCATATCCGGCTTTTCGTGAAAGTTGAGGCGGCACTGTCACGCCCTCATTTTTCAACCAAATTGGTTGAAATTTTCGTCAAGTAATCTTCGACGAAGCCCGGACTTCGGTATTGCATTTCAGCTTGGTGGCTTAAAAATTAATTAATGACTTTGGTCATTAAAAATCTGAAAATTGTAAAAAAAATATTTCTTTTATAAAACGATCCAAATTTACGTTCATCTTATTCTCCATCATTTTCTGATTCCAAAAACATATAAATATGTTATATTTGGATTAAAAACAAGCTCTGGAAATTAAATGTATATAAATTATTATCAAAATTAAATTGTCGAAATCAATTTAAAAACACTTTCATCTTATTCCTTGTCGGTTCCTGATTCCAAAAACATATAGATATGATATGTTTGGATTAAAAACACGCTCAGAAAGTTAAAACAAAGAGAGGTACAGAAAAGCGTGCTATCCTTCTTAGAGCAACTACTACCCCGCTCTTCTTGTCAATTTCACTGCCTTTGCCATGAGCGGTGGACTGACGATGCTACGAGTATACGGTCTTGCTGAAAAATGGCATTTCGTTCAGTTTCATTCTGTGAGTTCGACAGCTACTTGACTAAATGTTGTATTTTCGCCTTACGCGACTTGTTATATTTAGTCAAGTTTTGACTAAATATTTTAACATCGAGGGGGAATCGAAACGAGGGTCGTGGTGTATGTGCGTCTGTCTGTCTGTGTGTGTGTGTAGAGCGATTCAGACTAAACTACTGGACCGATCTTTATGAAATTTGACATGAGAGTTCCTGGGTATGAAATCCCCGAACGTTTTTTTAATTTTTTTGATAAATGTCTTTGATGACGTCATATCCGGCTTTTCGTGAAAGTTGAGGCGGCACTGTCACGCCCTCATTTTTCAACCAAATTGGTTGACATTTTGGTCAAGTAATCTTCGACGAAGCCCGGACTTCGGTATTGCATTTCAGCTTGGTGGCTTAAAAATTAATTAATGACTTTGGTCATTAAAAATCTGAAAATTGTAAAAAAAAATAAAAAATTATAAAACGATCCAAATTTACGTTCATCTTATTCTCCATCATTTTCTGATTCCAAAAACATATAAATATGTTATATTTGGATTAAAAACAAGCTCTGAAAATTAAATATATAAAAATTATTATCAAAATTAAATTGTCGAAATCAATTTAAAAACACTTTCATCTTATTCCTTGTCGGTTCCTGATTCCAAAAACATATAGATATGATATGTTTGGATTAAAAACACGCTCAGAAAGTTAAAACAAAGAGAGGTACAGAAAAGCGTGCTATCCTTCTTAGCGCAACTACTACCCCGCTCTTGTCAATTTCACTGCCTTTGCCATGAGCGGTGGACTGACGATGCTACGAGTATACGGTCTTGCTGAAAAATGGCATTGCGTTCAGTTTCATTCTGTGAGTTCGACAGCTACTTGACTAAATATTGTATTTTCGCCTTACG
>NC_090248.1:3271064-3274357 GCF_037325665.1 Littorina saxatilis
TCGTGGTTTATCTCACCCTGAGCCATCGTGGACCCGTGTGATCCACTTTCCTTTTATTCACAATTTAGTCGTCAGTTTGTGATGTCAGTTTGTGATTTGAATGCAACTCACTGTATCTGCAATAACACGTTATGATGTTCCTCTGAATCTTAAATGCAACAAACGACTGCGAGTCACATAAACTTATCGGCGGCTGTTGGCTTCAAAGAAGCAAGCGCTATGCAGCAAATTCGTCTGCTTGGGCAAACACGACCTTAATTGCATGACCTACTTCCGGGCTCCCTTTTTATTTTACTTTCAAAACTTTGAATTGTACTGATCTTTATGATTAAAGAATGTTTGTGTAATGAGCCGTCAATTTATTATTTAGACTTTCAAAGTTAGGTCAAGCGCCAAAACGAGGCGTCCGATTGTGTTTGAAGATAATCCGGCTGGCCACGCAAAAATAAATTCTTTGAAAATTGCTCGCTCTTTAGGGAGGGCACCGAGGCTGTTCTCAAGCGGTGAGTGTTTAGACAAAGGGGTGTTTGTACTGTGTGTAAAAAGCCGGACAGTGTCTGTGACCAGAAACTAATGGTTTACGGGAAGCTGACTGTGCCTTTAAGTATTCTTAATGGCATGATAGGATGACAATTTGATATACTCATCCCTATTATACTCGTCATCAAAAAGAAAGTATCATACCAAAACGTCAGGCACACAATTCGCAAGTTGGTAAAGTGCAAAACAGAGCAAGAACACACCCTTTTTAGGATCCCCTAGCTGCTACAGAAACAGGTCGCAGTCTCACGTTCAGAGTAATAGACATACACCCTTAACCGAAATGTAAACCTCCTTTTGCTTTAATTCGGGGTGCGTATTGTTCCTTTTACTCGCAAAAAGGGAAACACTGACTTCGCGACATCTTCTCAAACTTTTGCGCTGTGTCACGCCGTGGCAATGTATGATGGATCCAATATACGTGTCTTTACATATGAGTTCACGCAGACTTTCGGGGACGATGTCTGCTTCTGCTGAGGCCATAAAGGTACCGTCAAAACAATATTCATTGGATAGGATGTCTTTACGGACAATATGTGCGACACGTGCAAGATGGAATGCGTCACCATCTACTGTCCTGGCCCAATTCACCACACTGATGACGTCTGTATCAAAAATAGGGACTGTTTCGTTCTTGCTTTCTCCCTCTTCTTCAAATTAAAAAAATGAGTTTACTTAACACTGTTAACTCATTAATTTTGTTTCGTGTGCGTAATTCCTTACCCCCGTTCTGCTATGGCTTTTAAAAAACCCACATTTATTGTACAAATTTAATTTGCAAGATGAATGGTATTTGGCGTCCAAGGCATTCTTGCCAGGAGTTTCCAGAGTATAAGTTAGAAAACAAGTATCGTTCCTGGACTCACATACGCTTCTGTCGAACAAATAGTCAACCAGTCAGTCAACCAATCAAACAATTAAACAATCAGAATGTCGTGTTTATATGTCTTGGTTAGAACGTGCAAGTTCATTTGTCTGACTTTCATAGCATACACATCATGAATATAATAACTAATCTATACGTGTTCGTTTGCACAGGCTAGACAATTAATCGATACCATCTCGGTAGCAGGCACCGTCGATCTTATTCAAAAAGGTTAGTTTTTAAAATGGTAAAAAAAACAAATCAGGGAAAAAACAACCAATCAATCAAACACACACACGCCCACTCATAAAAAACACATACACACCAATGTAGTAACATTCTCTTACCCAGTACTTCAAGTTCACACAGATTCAAAAACTGATTATCTGGTATATCTGTGTAGTCTTTAGTCAGTCGAACCACTTGTCCATACATCACAGAACCACAGCGCACAGACCGCTCTCTGTTGCCGTCATCAGAGACACTGACACACCACGTGCCGTCCACATAGATGGTGAATGGGTACAGACGACCATTGACTGTTAGAAAGAAAGACACATGAAAACATGGAAGATGGCTTGCTAATTCACAGTCATATTTACTTTATAGTGAGCATGCATGCAACTGTTTTTACTTTTACATTACATGTGTTTCCTTTGGAATGGACACCATTGTCTATGTTTGCATCTCTTTCTTTGTGCCTTTCCTTAGTGGCAACATTCCTATTTTGAGGGAACAGATTACACGACAGTTATTTTTGTTTTGTTTGGAAAGGTGTTTGTTTTTTTAAGAAAATGTGTTTTTGTCTAATAAAGTGGCATTTGGATGATTTATTTGTGTTAGAGTTGCCGGTTTTTTTCTCAGCAACTTTTCAGGGTAAACACAGTTTTGGGAAGACTATCATCTTCAAGAAAACAATAAATATAGATATTTGAGGTATGTTTTATTTTACTCTTAACATGTCCTACCGTGCAACCGTGCAATAACAGAGCATGTTCTTCATACTAAGTCTTATTAACATGTGTTTCTTCTCTCGGGCAGATCATGGGTCATAGATCATAGGCAAAAAACAATCGGTAATAAGGCAAGATTATGTTATTTATTAGAATTTCAACAAATCGTTCATCGATAATTCAAAGAAAGTATGTCACTGCACGTAGACATTATTCCTGGAAACAAGACAAAAAGACAAAAAAAAACAAGGCCCTTAGATTGTTTACCAAATTATGCAATACGATTCTGCGTTATACAATACTGCTACTACGCAGGAGGACTGCTGTCATTTTGCAAATTAAGTGTTTTGAAAGCTTATTCTCTCACTTTAATCAGGACTCCCCACGGACGCCCGTCCTAGAGGGTCCCGGGACCCCCGCCTTTAATGTTTAGAAAGTCCATGGACCCCCTAAGCGGATCTTTAGAGGGTCCCAAGAGCCCCGGATCACCAAACCCCCTGTGTACATACATAACACATTGTGATCGCGAATAATGTGATATGAATAATAATGTGATATGAAGTGTTTTGGGTTTTTTAATTACCAGACTATTGGAGGAGGACAACTATACCTTGTTAAATGCAACACACACGCACACTTTCAACTTGACTTCTAGTCTTTCTTTTGCAATGTTAGACCGACGACTACAGTCTGAAAAGAGTACCTACGGGACGCAAGACGACGAACATTTATTGCGTCCCGGGGCCTGCTCTTTATAGGTTCAGTGCGTCCCAGGACCCTCTCCGTGAATTTCTAGTAAGTGATGTTGGCTTCTAGTGCGTATAGGACGTAGGGACGCACATCTTAGGGAGCCCAGCTTTAATCTCACATGTAATACCAGAGAGAGAGAGAGAGAGAGAGAGAGAGAGAGAGAGAGAGAGAGAGAGAGAGAGAGG